>NC_063337.1:84796329-84810759 GCF_021869965.1 Rhincodon typus
GTGTTCATCCAGCCCTGCACCTTGTTGTCTAAGAACAGCATAAGTTACACTGTGTGATGCCCTGCAGTTTTAAAAGACAAAGAAACCCATCTTACATTGATCTTGTTTCCTGTTGAAGGAGTTAAATAACAGGATTGAAGATTTATTCGTAAATATTAATGCTAGAGAAATGCAAAGAATAGGGAAAGATGCAGTTCCTGGAAAAGTGGACAAGTGTCTCCTTCTCTAACATTTAGCCTCTATGACATTTCAGCAGAGTACATTCCCTTTATTATGAAATGTCAGATATGGATTTGCAAATTTGACATTTCTGAAATTCTGACACAGATTTTGAAGGGATATCCAGAAAAGAAAATGTTTCACCTGATCCTTTAAGTGCTATTTTCATGCAAGAACAAGGGATTATTTGCTTACGGTGTTAGTTTGCTATCTTCATGTTATTGTTAGCCATGGCTGGGTATCAGCTGTGATTCAAATGGTTGAACACTCACCTCTGCATCACAAAGTTCTGGGATCAATCCCACTACAGGAACTGAGCACAAAAATCAAGGATGACATTTAGGGAGCACTGCACTGTTGGAGGTCTGGTCTTCCAAGTGAGATGTTGAAGTGATGCTCCATTTGTCTGCTCAAGTGGATGTGAAGTTCCCGTGTATGATATTTTTGGTGAGCTGCCTTCAGTGTCCTGGCCAATATTTCTCCCTGGATATGCACCTGGAGATCCATGAACTCCTGGGATACAGGCCAAGAGTTGGAAAATGGGCTTAGGCTTGGTGACAAGTACAGACTTAGTGACATGTACAGAACTGGTGTCAGTACAGACATGATAGGCAAAATGGCCTCCATCTGTGCTGTAATTTTTTCTATATTTTGTAAATATTCTAATGTTCTGAAAAGAAGGTGTGGTATTATTGTTCAGATTACAGGAAGGCAGAGTACCTTTCAGATGGCTAGCAGACACCATGTGACTATCTGATTTAAAGCAGTAGCATTTGCAATATGTAATCATTGCCATGTGTAGTGTTACAGCCATGTGATGTCTTCATAACATCAGTGAGCAAAGAACTCAGACCATGTGTAAGTCAGAGGTCTTATTATTGTGTAAAAAGTTAGTATTGTTTGTAATCTTCAAAACATGCATCTCAACAAGAATCTTGTCTTCATGGTATATGTTATATGGGCAAACTTATTGCTTGACCCAAGAAATCATATCTGAAAAATATGCAGGAATGTGAAGAGAGGACAGGGGACTGGAGGGACATGAACTGTTCCTTAGAAAAGCTATTATGTCACAAGAGATTCAATGACTTCTGTGATGTATTAATTAGTGATTCCATGTTCAATATCATAATCAAATTGCTATTTGTTGAGTGTACGTTAGTTGCCATGTTTCCTATGTTATAACAGTCACTGTACTTTTCAAAAAGTCCTTAGTTGGCCGGGAAGTGCTTTGAGATGTCCAATAGTCGTGAAAAGTGCTGTAAAAATGCAAATTGTTGTTTCTCTTTTTTTCCTCATGTGTATAAGACTCACAAGCAGGGAATCCCCTCAGGCTGATTCAGTTATCCTGCTACATTGCAATAAAGAACACTATTTAGAATCTTAAGTTGTAGTTGTAGTTGCCATTCTGTCAACTTGATTTGCAGGTTAGTTCTAAATGTGACAATATCCAATTTGAGCATTAACATTCATCCTTCATTACACAATAAATAGTTAAACAATGGCCTTATTTCTGATTATGAATGCAGAAATTTAGAATTGTGCAGCTCGGAACACAGTCCTGGTATGGCACCACCAACTATTGGATTCATCCCTGTATCTGTGTAAATCCAACATTAGATTGATTATCTAACACTATGCTTTACCACTTCATTTAGAATCACTGTCACTGTTCCATTTACACTTTCTGTAATAAACAAGAGAGGAATCCTGAGTCTGCACTCCCATTGTATATGTTCAACTATAACAGTCAATGCCAATGCATCATTCTGGCCAACCTAGATAAATGCATGATTTATCTTGTAGTACCTGCACACATATTTTCTTAAAATATAAGAAAAAGGAGTGGTTGTGCCATTGGGTACTGGAGAGTGCTGAATTTTGGAACGTTTGATTAGGAGCTTTGTGCTAATATAAAATGTTCACCAGCGAAGCATCACAGCAAGGTCTGAAACATGTCATCTATACTTTTCAAAATACAAGCCAATGTAGAGTAAATCTGCTGTAAATCCACCTTTCGCACAGTTTGATTCAAAGTAATCAACTTGAACCAGTAACACTGTTTATGCTGCCTGACCTGCTGAGCATTTCCAGCCTTTTTTTAAAAAATTGAAAGATTTCCAGGATGTGCAGCATTTTGCTTTTATATGTCTGGAAGGCCTTTTGAAATACTAGTTTAAATAAAAATGAGAGAGCACCAGGGTTAAACTGCTGAGTTATGGGGACAGATAACGAAAGACATTGATATGACACTAGTCTCAAACTTGTGGCAAATGTTAATGAGAGATCTGTAACTATAAAATATCAGATCTTCTAATACCTCTTCTTAACGTGTCTTTGAAAGAACAACATTCAGTGTTTCAAAACAATTCCTGTTGCCAAGCAGTTTTAACAAAAAAGCTGAGTTACTGTATTTAGCAATGAGTTTGTTACCAGTGAGATGCAGAGAGTTAGATATTTAGAGTGAGAAACCATTGCAAACCAAATGAACTAAGGAAAATTTACACATAAATGCTCCATGTTTGAGACACTCAGGTCTCTGTGTGAATTTGATCCTACTTTTCAGAAAAATGACTCCCACTTGGTAAACTGAGCAATTTAGCATTACTTTGGCATTAGGGTGGATTTAATATTTTCCCTTTACAAACCAAGGTCTGATTTAATTGAACTGTCATCCCTCTGCGTCATTATTGTTTTTAATATTGTAATATATAACCTTGGCCTGCAGTTTCATGCAAGGCAAATATTTGCAATAGTTATATCTCTCTTTTAACCTTTGTCAATTCATGTTTCACTAGACCAGATTTTACTTCTTTAAACTTGGAACTAAATTGCGCTCTTGATTCAACTAATGTATTCTACTGTCTGCTTCACTATTAGGGCCCAGGCATGTTGCAGAATATTTTCTTTTTCACAACCTTTTGTTTGTCGTTTCCAATTTCTCTATTGATCACATTAATCTCCAAATCCAAAAGTTCTTCCTCCTCCAAGACCTTTAAGAGATCTAGATCAATTGGGTCAGTGGGCTGAGGAGTGGCAGATGGAATTTAATTTGGATAAATGTGAAGTATTGCATTTTAGTAGTACAAAAAAACCTCAAGACTTATATAATTAATAGTAGGCCCTGGGTAGTGTTGTAGAACAGAGAGATCTAGTGGTTCAGGTACTTAATTCTTTGAAATTTGTACCACAGGTAGACAGAGTGATTAAGAAGGCATTTAGCATGTTTGCCTCCATTGCTCACACCTTTGAGTATAGAAATTGGGCCGCCATTGTTGAGTTTGTACAGGACATTTGAGAGGCTTCTTCTGGAGTACTGTGTGCAATTCTGGCTGCCCTATTATAGGAAGGATATTACTAAACTGAAGAGGGTTCTGAAGAGATTTACCAGGATGTTGCTGGGAATGGAGGGCTTCAGATATAAAAACAGACTGGAAAGACTGGGACATTTTTCCCTGGAGCACAGGAGGTTGAAGGGTGACCTTCTAGAGGTTTCCAAAATCATGAGGGGCATAGATATGGTGAATGACAAGGGTCTTTTCCCTAGGGTGGGGGACTTCAAAACTGGGAATTTTATTTTTAAGGTGAGAGGAGAAAGATGTAAAAAGGACATGAGGAGCAATTTTTTTACACAGATAATGGTTTGTGTGTGGAATGAATTGCAGGAGAAAGTGATATATGCAGGTATAGTTACAAAGTTTAAAAGACATTTGGATAAGTTAATGAATAGAAAGGGTTTGGAGAGATTTGGGCTAAGTGCAGACATGTGGGACTAGTTTAGTTTGAGAACGTGGTCAGATTGGACTCATTGGAGTGAAGGGTCTGTTTTCATGCTATAAGATTCTATGACTCTACGTCCCCTATCATCTCTCAGCCATCTAAACAGCCCACCCTCCATTACTAATAGCTTTCAACTTTTGTCCCTTTGAAATAAATTATTACGGTTCATATAATCATCAAGCAGTAATTAAACCGTGGGTCATTTACTTTTGATTTTTAAAAAAAAATTAACTCTATTATATCATACAATGAGACCTAGCATCACATTATCTGTTGATGTACTTCCTGTTTTATTCAATTCCTCTGATGTTATAAAAATATGATAGCATGAAAAAATACCTTAATGATATGGACAGTTTAGGCTTTCCACCTATTTTGTACAATTCTTGTCTTCAACTGAAATTGACCATATTCTGAAGTATTAAATCAGTTATTCTATTCCATTTATAATTTGTTCATCCACTGATATACAAACATTAAAAATACTTCAGAGCTTATCTGCCTCAAGAATTCCTCCCACCCTAACTCTCAGACCACAACTTTGTTTCGTTTTCCTAACTCCTCCCACGTTCTCTCCAGGCACCTCTTGTTCTGACTATTTGCCTCATTTCCACTAAATTATAAAATACTGAACTTTCCTTTCTGGTTCACACCAGCTGAAATTGTAAACAGCCCTCTGCCCTCCTTCCTTTCAAAATGACTATAATTGTCACATCTAAAAGGAAGCAATTTCCTTGGTCATCCGTCTCTTTTCTCAACAGTGTAATTATCCAACGACATAGGATTGAGACCCACATGTATGCTTGATGGCACAGTGCTGTACCTCCTTACCACTCTTTACCTTAGCACCAGCTCAATGCCCACCTTCAAATCCTCACTTTGACACCAACTTTCTAACTAGTGATTTATTTGAGAATAATTTGCTACCACTATCCCTTTTACTCAACTGGGTCTCAGGGCTGACAAAGTTTACAATAGTGGAGGAAACCACTGGAGAGTCTTACTGAGAAAAGGCTCTTGTCTTAAACAGGATGGACTTTATTGCATGAGAGTAATTAGGTAGAATTTACATTAATATGTTAGACAATTGTTACTAAAGTTATTAGGAGATTTGTGGATATAGTTCCTCACCCTGCAGCATCCTGTCTTTCCTCGCCCAAGTACTTAATAAATTCATCAGATTGGGTGCAGTCTCCAACATTTACTTTATGCCACAGTCAGTGCCAACACTTTCAGTCAGCACCAATCTCATTCTCAGCATCAAATCCCTGCCTTATCACCTCCTCTTTTCACCCATTCATCACCACTGTGTTATCCAGATGACTGTCCAATATCCAGTCGTGATGTTTCATTGATAGACGCTTGAGCTATCCTATTACATTATGGTGTTGTGGGCTATGAAGCTGGATAAACATGCTACTTTCTTCCATTAGTTATGCATCAACCCCATTTCTTTAGGTCATTTCATGCAAAGATGTATTTTGCTGAGAACATAACTGGTGACAGCTGTAGCTGACATATTCCTCTCCAGGAGTTGAGGAAAATTAAAAAGATCCTTTTTAAAACTTCACCGAACTTATTAATTAGATGTTAATTGTTAATTGTGTATTTAATTGATAACTCAGTGTCCCTTGTGGTGAAGTGACAATGCCCTTATCTTTTGGCCGGGAGGTCTTGGTTCAATCCGAGCTGCCATATAATATTGTAGGATGTCTCAATAGGTTAGTTAGAAAATAATGTTTTTATATAGTACGATAAAGGGTTATTAGAAAAAAAGACTATTCAGATTTGGGAGCTTTAATTTAAAATGACAGGTTAATATTTTTTGGTTTTGGTTCTGCAAAAGTAACGCTGGAGATGACAGTGGGTCAGGCAGCATCCATGGAGAGACAGCAAGCTAACGTTTTGAGTCTATATGACTCTTTATCGGAGCTGAAGATCTGATGAAGAGTCATCTAGACTCAAAACGTTAGTTTGTTCTCACTCCATGGATGCTGCCTGACCCACTGTGATCTCCAGCGTTTGTTGTTTTCACTCCAAATATAAAAAACAGGGTAAGTACAGGCAAAAATCTAAGTCTGTGTCAAGATAGCTATTGCACTCCACTAACGTAGGGAATTGTGCAGCAATCTGCACACTGTGAAACTGGCAATCAAAGAGCTAAACTTCACGGTTAATTACATGTGCATATGTTGGGATTTCTTCAGGTTACTGAGAAACATCAGTGACTTGAGTTATTTGCCTCTGCCCATTCTGGTTGTGGCCAATGTCTAGTCCCTTTCAATAAAATATTGTATTCAGTGCATTGAGGAGATGCTTCAAGTAATAGAAGCACGTTTCAGACAGGTAGTCACAATGCAGTCTAGGGACATTGAGACAAAAGGAATGGGTGACCACCAAAGGCTCCAAGAGGACCAGGCAACTGTATAGAAGTCCTCAGAGGCCCTGCTCACTATTTGGTTTCTGTTTTGGATATTGGGTGAGGGTAGGGTCCTCGGAAGAGCGCAGTCAAAGACAAGTATGGCATCACAAACAGCTCATACGAACAGAAGGGAAAGAAGAGGAAGGGAAGAGCAGTAGTGGCAGGGAATTCTTTACTTTCGGGAACAGGCAGATGATTCTGTGACTGTCCACATGACTTAAGAATGGTATATTTTCTCTCAGGGGACTGGAAAGGAGATTAAAAAGCAAGACCATTAACAGTAATCTCAAGATTATATCTAGATCATATCAGTAAGTGGGCATAGAAATAGGAGAATTGAACAGTTGAACACATGAAAACTGGTGCAAAAAAAAGGGCATTGGATCTCTGAAGCATTGAGACCGGTTCTAAGTGGAGAACAGACTCCATCTTATCAGGACAGGGACTGACATCCAAACAGAGAGGTTCACTTTGCTGTTAGAAGGGTTTAAACTAAATTTGCAGGCGATGGGAACCTCAGTGGAAACTCAGAGTCAAGGGAAGCAAGACTGTGAAAGTGAAAAACAGCAAGCAAAAATGGAGGACAGATGAAGTGTAGACAAACATCAAATGTGATAGAATAGATAATAATGTTAAAAAAATCAGAATGAAAGGCATTATATTTGAATGCTATGACCTCAGGTGATGGTAATACTGGATGAGCCAGTTTTGAGAGTGAAACCTGATGGATAAGTGATAAATGTTAGTTTTGCAATTTGGTTATTGTGGTGGTCAGTCACTCAACATATTCACATGAGATTTTTAACAAATGAACATCAAAGTTTACTACACACTAATCGAATGAAATAAAAACTCAAATTCCTTTACATTATATAAGGGCTATTTGAAATGGTCTTATTACAAATTTCAAAAATACAGGTCCAACATTTTTTTTACCCTCAATAGTTACTCAAACCTCAGAGAAGGGTCACTTGTTTCCACATTAAAGTTCCTTGTTCATCCGGGTGTAATTATGCTCAAAACCTAGACTGACTATAGTCTGCCTTGAAATACTGCTCCCGGTTGACTTTCAGGCTCGGCTACCTGTTTGCCACATAAGTTGCTAGCACGTGCTTTATGTGTGACATAGATGTTGCACCAAACAGCAACATTTCTACCTCTTTGACTCTTCAGTGCTCTGAACTGTGACAAGCTGCCTGCCTCTTCCACTGCACGGAGAAGCAATGCCCAGCCACAGAGAATGGCAGCCTCTAGGTAACTGCAAAGTGAGGGAGTGCTAAGAAAACAAGCTAAGAGCCACAAGATGCATCCTGTGTGAGGTGCAAGGAGTGCCTGTGTGTCCCTGCCCATAGTGGCCTGGCAGAAGTATGCAAGATTGATGGTTTGCTGACACCGACTTGGGTGGGTAAAGGAGGAGGAAGTTGGTGTCCATGAAGCATGCAAAGATGTTGCAATGAAGCCACAGTCAGATGAAGGCCTTGAAAAACAAGCATTGAGCTGCTACGTCTAAGTAACCTCTCTGACTTTCATGTCAGAAATTGGTACTGTCTAGTTTCTCAGAGAAAGACAGGAGAATTGGAAACTGAAGGGAAATGAGATGAGTTGGGGTATTAATGAGATGCAATTGTATGGAAAATCACAGCGGCTACAAGAGCAGGTCAGAAGCTAGGAATACTGCAGCCAGTAACTCACCTCCTGACTTCCCAAAGCTTGTCCGTCATCTACAAGGCACAAGTCAGGAGTGTGATGGAAATACTGCCACTTGCCTGGAGAGTGCAGCTCTAACAACACTCAAGAAGCTTGACACCGTCCAGGACAAAACAGCCTGTTTGATTGGCATTACATCCACAAGCATCCACTCCCTTTACCACCGATGCTCAGTAGCAGCAGTGTTTACTGTCTACAAGATGCACTACAGAAATTCACCAATGATCCTCAGACAGCACCTTACAAACCCATGACCATTTCCATCTGGAAAGAAAAGGGCAGCAGATGCATGGGAACACCACTACCTTCAAGTTCCCCTCCAAGCCATTCATCATCCTAATTTGGAAATATATTACCATTCTTTCACTGTCAAACTGCTGGAATTTCCTCCCTAATGGCATGCTGGGTCAACCACAGCAGGTGGACTCCAATGGTTCAAGAATGCAGATCACAACCACCTTCTCAAGGGCAGCTAGGGATGGGCAAGAAATGCTGGCCAGTCAGCAATACCAACATCCCACAGGTGACAAAAAATTAAGGTATTTGGTACTCAATAGCAAGATTCTGAAGCTGTTATTTAAAACTTAAGAAGAAAATTAGATTTTTTTTTCCAGTGTCATGTCCCTGGCTTTTTTTTCATTTTCTCATGTTCCTCACCATTTTTAACACGGCTCAAGGGAATAGAAAATTTCACACCCCCTCCCCACAACCACTCTAATTGTAAAATTGTAAAAGCCCTTGACAGCATTCTCAATCCACTGCCAAGCATGAGCTTCACACTGATACCATTTTACAGTCATTGTGTGATCTTTTCTTATCGTGTTTTTGACTGGCCCTTTTTTTTTTGAAAAATCGTTGTGACATAGAATTCCACCGACAATTTTGACAACTTCACAGCTGTTCATTAACAATCATCAAACACTGAAAGTACAAAAGGAAAATTGTCCTATCATGATTAAAAAGATGCTGTCCATTTTTCAGAATGAAGGTCACGGTAAAAATGATCAATATTAATGGCAATGACTAGTGAACAATTCAGATAAAAATATGGATCATGTTTCAGAATCAAATTTCATAATTTTTGCAATTGCGTAGACTCAACAGTGTGCGGCTGCATGTCATTAGCCTTAAATATCAATATTGTTAATTATTTAACATGAAAACAAATATTCCATTAGACATTTACTAATTTCAGGATAAATAAAATATGTCCTGTCGTGTTTGTGTTTAGCAGGTAACTGATCAATAATACCAATTATTGAAAAGGGTAACAATTTGTCTTGCTGTTGAGACTGCAAAATTGATTTCCAATGCTTTTCATTTTCCACACTTAGATTAATCTTACACCATTTGGTACAAAAAATATACATTAAAGAATTCAGTGAAATCTACAGCATGAACTACAGCATTTTCAGACTTCAGACATAATCATTACAGCATTATTATATAATATATACAACTGGGATTGAAAATGCAATATAATGCAATATAATTTATGTGTACAAATGCTTGCTATGTTTATAAATCTGTATCCTCTGAAGGGAAATTAAGGGATATGGGTCTAGAAAGGGACACAACGTTGAAGTAGATGGTCAACTGTGATCATATTGAATGGAGAAGCAGGCTTGCTTGGACTCCTAGCCTCCTCCAAATCTTATTTCTAATGTTCTTAGGTGCTGACAGCTTCAATCAGGATCAAAACAATAATGTCAATAATAATAATGAGGCATGGTTACCTACCTGAATGGAAATCCATGTTTGGAATATACTTGAGTCAAAAAATTTGGCTCATGTGGATCCTAAAAATAATGATGCTATCTATTATTAATTTTATTGGTGTGTCATTTATTTATTTACTTGATTTCATCAGTATTAACTCACAATTTAAACTATTACAAGCCTCAACTTATAGGTAACACTGCTTATTCATATACATATTTAAGTGTCACTGTGGTTAGCCATTTTCTTTAGCTTGCTAAAGCTACTCCACCACGTATGGAAAGCAGATTAAGTTGTGCTCAAGTACATGATGAAGGTATACTATTTTGACTTGGATCAATAAAATAAAGAAAATGATAACATATATTTGCTGAATAGTTATCTAATAGTTCAAGATCTGTGGAGTTGTTTTCTAAAGTAAAATATGAATTGTTACATCATGAAACTAGACTTCTACATTTCAGAACTACAATAAAGCAGTCAATACCATTATTTGGCACCCTATAAGTGTGTCGGAGCAGGAATGAGATATTCAATCCTTTGAGTGTGTTTCTTCAATGAATAAAGTCGTGTCTGATCTGTGACTTTAAAATTACATCTTGAATTCTAGATATTTATTTGGGATTGTATACTGATAAGAACATAAGGTAAAATAACATCAGTATGCTCTCTAGCTCTTCGAACTTGGTTCACACGCAATATGATCATTGCTGATTTTTTATTTCCACTCCCCATATTATTCTCGCTTCCTCTAATTCTCTTCATATCTATCAATCTCCATCCTCAATGTGTTCAATATCTGAGCAAGCACAGTTCTCTGGAATAGAGCATTTCAAAGATCCACAACTCTTTAAGTGAAGACATTTTTTTGTCATTTCCATCCTAATGCGATAGACAATTTCTAATCATTTTAGGGTCTAGGGTTATTGAGATAAAGGTGGAAAGTGGAGTTTAGAATTATCAAATCATGATCTCATTTAAGGGCAATGTGGACTTAATGGGCCAAGTGGCTTTTTCTCCTCCTATGGTCTTACCTGACCAATTCCTTTTTTTCTGAGACTGATCTCTTATTCTTTGAATAAAATACTTCGTATCTGTATTGACTAAGAAGAAGGACATGGTGAATGGTGAGTCTATGTTGATATTCAGTATATGTTAATATAAAAAAGGAGGAGGTGTTGGGTGTTTTGAAAAGCATTAAAGTAGACAAGACCTCAGGACCTGATAGGATCTCTCCCAGAATACCGAGGAAGGCAAGGAAGGAGATTGCTGGCACCTTGCATGAAATATTTGTATCCTCTTAATCATAGGAGAGGGCTCAGAGGACTGGAGAATAGCCATTGTTGTTCCTTTGTTTAGGAAGGGCACCAAAGATAATTGAGGAAATTACAGGCCAATGATCCTTACATCAGTGATAAGGAAATTATTGTAGAAGATTCTTAGGGATAGGATTTACTCACATTTGGAAAAATATCAACTTATTAGCGTAAGGCAGCATGGTTTTTGTACAGGGAAAGTCGTGTCTCACAAACTTGATTGTGTTTTTTGAGGAAGTGACAAAGGTGATTGATGAGGGCAATGCAGTAGATGTTGTCTACATTGACTGTAGCAAGGTCTTTGACAAGGTCCCTCATGGCAGACTGATACAGAAGGTGAAGTCACATGGGATTCATTATAAGATGGATATAGAACTGGTTTAGTTATAGAAGACAGAGAGCAACAACAGAAGGGTCTTTTTCTGACTGGAGATCTGTGACTAGTGGTGTTCTGCAGGAATCAATGCTGGGACCCCTGTTGTTTGCAATATATAAATAATTTGGATGAGAATGTTGTTGGTCTAATTAGTAATGTAGGTGGTCCGGAGAATTGGGCAGAGAAATGGCAGATGAAATTTAATCCAGACAAATGCAAAGTGATGCATTTGGAAGGTCTAATGCAGGAAGGATGATTAGTGTAAATGGCAGAACTCATAGAAGCGTTAACATACAGAGGGATCTAGGCATACAGGCCCACAGTTACCTGAAAGGGGTAAGACAAGTAAATAAAGAGGTCAAGAAGTTGTGTGACGTGCTTGGTTTCATCAATCGGGGCATAGAGTATAAAAATTCGTAAGTCATGTTGCAGCTGCGTTGACCTTCAGTTAGGCCATATTTTGAATATTACGTACAGTTCTGGTTGCCACACTACCAGAAAGATGTGGAGGCTCTGGGGAGGTTATAGAAAAGTTTTACCAGGATGTTGCCTGGTTTGGAGGGTGTTAGCAAAGAGGAGAGATTAGACAAGCTTGTTTTTTTTTTCACTTGAACATTGGATGCTGAGGGGTAACCTGATGAAAGTTTACAAAATGGGTAGTTAGAGTCTTTTTTTCCAGGGCAGAAATATCAATTACTAGTGAACATAGATTTATGGTAAAAGGGGGAAAGTTTAAACGAGATGCAAATTTTTTACGTAGAGGATGGTAAGTGCCTAGAATGTGCTGCTGGAGGAAGTGATTAAAGCAGAAATGATAGCAATGTTTAAGACAGGAAATAGAAGGATACACACTACGTAGAGGCAAAAGCTTTTAGTTTAGAAAGGCGTAATATGTTAGAGCAGCCTTGGTGGGCTGAAAGGCCTGTTCATGTGCTATACTGTTCTTTGCTCTTTGTTCTTTATTAGCTTCATTGCCAGATGAAACATCCTTCCAGCATCCATTTTAACAAGCTCTGCATGTTTCAATGAGATCATCTCTCATTGTCCCAAATTCCAAGGAATGCAATCTCCGACTATCTATCCTAATAGGGCTATCCTCGCATGTCTGGAAACAACTCAGTAAACATTTATTGCACTTCCTCCAAGGATAATATATCATTTGTTAGGGAAAAAACAAAATTGTATACAGTACTCCAAATGTGACATTGCCAAGGACCTATGCAATTGCATTGAATCTTCCTTTCTCATGTAATGTAATTCCTTTTCATTGAAAGCTGTACATGTTAAGTAAGGGTAAACACAAATGGAAGTGATTGAATGCTGCGTGAAATATGTTGATTTCTGAGTTTCTTGTAGCCATGTCACACCAAAAGTGCAACAAAACAAAGACATATGACATATGACCTAAGGTTAATGTGTATGCTCACCTTTTAGTTCAGAACTAAGCAATTGTGACTGGAGCCATTGAACTGTGTTAATGGCTGTCAGCCACACAGGCATGGGAAGAGAATGCCTTAGATTTTACTTTATTGTATCAGTCACTCGAGTACGACTTAGTTTTATGGTGTGATATGTTCTGTGAAGAGATACAACTTTCTCAGTGAATTGTGGTTTGGCTTTACAACCTAGACCTACAAAATATGCATTTACATAGTTCATTGACATGTGTATGACAAACTGTAGCTACAACAAATCTTTTAGTTAAACAGTCCATTGTTAAATTATCAAAATATTTCATTCAGATTGCATTTAGAAGTATTTTAAAGGTAATTAATCAACTTAACAACCTCTTTCTTCATAATCACTATATTTTGTCTGAACGTCATTGCTGTAAATCTGTGCCTGCTAATTAAAATGGAGATCTATTAGCGAGTACACAAATTAAGTTCTGTCATTGTGATTGCTTTGACTATTGGTCATTTCTAAATGCCTTTTTAATCCCCTAATTTATATATTAAAATGCAATAGCTTTGCCGTTTTAATCACTCTGGGATCAAATTTATCATTAGCAACAGGAAACCAGATGGTATAATTTTGATTTACCGGAGTTAAGCATGAATTAATGTACTGAGTGCCGATAATGAATACATCAAACCTGATATAGCCGAATCTCATCAATCTGGCATATTGAATTAATAATATGCACTATGCATGGACTGAACATAATCTCATACACAACTGAAAAGCAATTTATTATAGTACAACATCATAATTTTTTTTGGTCCTACTTTTGGGACAGCATTTAATCATCTTTTCAAGCTCAGTCCAGTGAAAAACAATATGAACACAATAACATTCCAGACAAAACAGTTTTGAGGAGACACCGGATTACAGCCTACTTTTGACACAACATCAGAAGTACACCCCTGAATCTCAGGCAAGACTAAATGTTATCTTATTATCATTTAACACTGTTGCAGGTGAGTTTAGTTTCAGGAACAAATGACATCAAATCTACTGAATAATTGATGAAGCCAATAACATTCTCTGCAGTTGACAACCATTCATCCGCACAGCCTAAATTGATTACTTTTTTGCTTTAATTTTTGCTGTTAGTTTTTTTTTGCTTGTTGGCTTCTTATGCATTGCTATTTGATAAACTCTCCTGTGGTTAAATAAAAACAAGTAACCATCAAAATATATTTGAAAAGTTTTATATGATTCTATCCAACCTAGAGCAAATTTTGACCTCCCTTCCTGCCTTAAAACCTGTTAGGTAATACTGATCACAGCAGTTCCACAATCATTTCATGCTCCAGTGACTGTTTATTGGCTTGATACGGTCCTTCCAACTCTTACTAAGTCCCACCTTCGAGAGCTGCTAGCCAATCTAATTAATTGGCAATTCTGTTGCCTCAGCAGCGCCAGTGGCAGCAATGGCCAGGATTTGG
>NC_063337.1:84810769-84871766 GCF_021869965.1 Rhincodon typus
CACTGTCCACAATATCACCAATCTTGGTGTCATCTGCAAACATACTAACCATGCTTCCAATAATCTCATCTAAATCATTTATATAAATGACAAACAAAAATGGAGCCAGGACCAATCTTTATGGAGTGCCGCTGATCACAGTCCAAAAAACAACCCTCCACCATCACTCTCTGTCTCCTACTGTTAAGTTAATTTTGTATCCAGTTGGCAAGCTCACCCTGAATCCCACATGATCTAATTTTACTAATGAGTCCACCTCGCAGAACTTTGTCAAAGGCTTTATTAAAGTCCAAGTTAACAATTTTTACTGCTCTGCGCTGAGACTGTAAAATTCTGCCCATTGACAATGATGTCTGCTCCTGAAAGTTGCTTCCTTTATTTTGCTTACGCTTTATATTTAAACAAAAACAATGTTGAAGAATAGATGTTTTGAATCCCTGCTAGCCTAAATGGAGAGTTGCAGAAACTAGGCGGTCCCTTTGATCTGTGCTAAACACAAAAGGTGATAATTACAATGCATTTGTTTCAGTGCTTTAAGCAGTTAAATTGGCACACAATTCATTTAGAAATTAAATTCACACCCAAATGAGTGAACACAAAGACTTTTATGCCTTACTACAAAAGGCTACCTAATTGTAATTATAACAGAAAGTGTTGGAGAAAATCAAAATGTCTGGCAGCATCTGTAGAGAGAAAAATGAAGTAAATATTTCGAGTCCAGTGACCTTTCATCAGAACCAAAATCAAGTGACAAATGATGGTATTTATGCAGATGACCAGGAGTAGGGTTTGGGGAGGGGGGAAGGGCAGAGACAATAAGAGGAGGGAGTGATTTGAATAGTTGGAAACAGTGCCCAGAGACGGAGTGTGCAGATTTCACTGAATAATAACTCCACCCAGCTCAGTTCCATTGGACGAGTTGCCAGAGAAGTCCTGTCTGGACTTCTGCACTGCATGGTTATGCTGTAGGATGGTGAAGACTCATCCTTTTGATGAACCTCCTTATTTTCATACTTGGTACAATGCAGTGGGTGTCACAGTCCCTCACTGACTATCATTTCCCCTCGTTGCTACCTCCAGACATTCAAAGCAAGACACACAAGGATCATATGGTGGCTTCTGTCTGTAGTGTAATGCAACTACTGTCCAGACTTGGGCAAGGGGGCAGCACGGTGGCACAGTGGTTAGCACTGCTGTCTCACAGCACCAGGGACCCAGGTTCGATTCCACCCTCAGGCGACTGTCTGTGTGGAGTTTGCACATTCTCTTCGTGTCTGCATCGGTTTCCTCCTGGTGCTCCAGTTTCCTCCCACAGTCCAAAGATGTACAGGCTAGGTGGACTGGGCATCCTAAATTGCCCATAGTGTTCAGGGATCTGTAGGTTAGGTGGGTTATAGGGAGATGGGTCTGGGTGGGATGCTCTGAGTTTCGGTGTGGACTTGTTGGGCTGAAGGGCCTGTTTCCACACTGTAGGGGTTCTATGATTCTATGATAAGCATGCAAAATGAAGAAATGAAGAAATGGGAAAATGAAGGGAGTGAGAGATGTACCATGGTGAGGCTGGTGCTTACCCAACATCAGCCTCCATAAACAAAGGGTAAACTGGGCACTGCCTATTGAGTGTGCTTTGAGGTGTTGAGGAATGTTGGACAAAATGGAACCCTGGAAAAGATGCCAGTAAGCTGCAGCCACCATATTACAACTGACTTTCAAGTCAGGAATTGTCGTTATTGGGTTCACTCCACTGACTGGGAAAATAGCAACTTGCATATAGATGAGGCACCATGACGAGTTATTGATATGTGAATATAGGCTTTTTACTGCTCACTGGTGAGGTTTTCATCCAGCCATTGAAACCTTATGTACAAACTCTGACTTGATGCCATTCCTCTATTCGCACCATATTTTCCCAGCTCTCTCACAAATGACCATGTCATTTAGGGCCTGGGAAGGATCAGCCCAGAGTTAACATTTCAGTTTGATGAGTTTTCACCAGAACAGCTTTCCAGGATGGATTCTGATTCCTCTTTCTGCAATGAATTCATGATAATTGCATGGAACACCTTGCATCATATGAAAATGCTATTTAATACCAAAGAATCACAACCATGTCACGATACAAGGGAAATTTTGAGTTTGTGAAAACTTGTTCATTCCACATTTTATTGAATACAAAGCATGTTTTGAAATTGCCTGGACATTTCTCAGGGTGTGAACAAGTTTTCATAACAAACCATGGCTGACTCACTGTTATATCATCACTGACATGAATTTACTTAAAAGTTGATTATCTGAAAAACAAACTTCTACAAGTTTATGCACCTCTGCGTTTTCCAAAATGCTTACCATCATATATCACTCCTATTGGAATAATTACTTTGACAATATTCTTGTCAACACTTCTCTTTTGTATCTGTTAACATATAATTGTAAGTTACCTAAGAAGGAAAACATCAGTGTATTGCTATTACAGTGTGAATTACAGCATATTCTGGCATGCTAGCTAGATTCCACAGTGCATTGCAAATCAACACTATCTCCATTATTTACAAAGTAGATTTAGTATTATTGCTACTTTCTACAAAGTATATTTCTGTATTAGTTATGTCTTCTGTAGATTATAGAAACTAGCTCAACACTATTTACTATCCATCTCGTGATACTATTTGTTGTGTCATTAGAACGCATGCAAAATTTACTTGTAATGTTGTGATACTTTTTATCTGTACCTAACACCACATTTCCCGTGTCGTCCTTTGGAGTTTTACTGATACTATCACACTTACAAATATTTTTACATATGAAACACAGTTCCTCAAGGAGAAGATGTATTCTGGAGACTAAGTTTCTTTTTACTTAACTGATATCACACAAGGGTCTTGAAACAATGCAGTTATTTGCATAGTTAGTTTGGGACAACACTACTTTCAGGTGGCCTCTAGAGATGCCAAAAAAAAACGAGCAAGGGCTAATATGGTTGCAGCATGCTGCCATTGCAAGTTGGCTGCAATTCCTTCTAAACAGAAATTAGGCAAATGGTTTGTTCATTTTATGTCTGAATAATTGCTACCTTGTACACCTAAAGCCATACCCTTCCCTCCAGCTTCACCCTCCCCCCACCAATCCATTTATTTTGGGGGTCCCCTCCCCCTCCCCAGTCCTGATGAAGAGTTTCAACCCAAAATGTTGACTTTCCTGCTCCTCGGATGCTGTCTCACCTGCTGTGCTTCTCCATCTCCACATTTATTATTTCCCATACAATTTATTTGTATAGATTACTCTTTATGTCAGCAGGAGCTGATTGTATATTATCATGATTTTCCTTCTATGCCTGAGGTTTGGCTAAGCAAATAACTCATAACAATTTAAATGCTTTTCTTACAACCACATGCTTTGTCTTTTTGAAAGGCCAGAGAACCCCTTCCAAAAATTTCTTTTCCTCAGAGAGATGAGGGTTTACTCTGAATCTGTCTCCAGTATTGAAACTTTCTTTTTGTTCCTCTGCTTATTTTCATCTTTTTGAAGTTCCCAAAAGAGACACAAATGTTAAGAACATGACCTTACCAATTAAAGGGATTGTTCAAAGTGGACATGTGTGATATAAGTTACCTGACATCTATCTATTTTTAATATTCTTTATTTTATATGTTTTGAATTTTCAGTTAGTAACATGTGGGCTTTCTGTGTACTAATAATTAACTTGTAAGTACTTCTGTAGCTATGGTGACGTCTTTAAGTCAATTTATGAGGGCTTAGCAAGGTAGGCAATTGTACCTTAAGGTTTCTGTCTGGAATTTCTGCATTGGGAGAATACATGGCCACTTTTAAAAGTCTTTTAAATGTTTATTAATTTTGTTTGGGGTTCTATGTATAGCTGTCCTGTCCAGCACCTTATAGATACATGAAGAATTTCTGTTCGGCTAATGTACAGAAATAAATAGACTGAGATAATTTGTGCAGGTTTGTACAGTTTCCAGGTGTTTGCTTTTAGCCTGCAGAGGCAGCATCAAAATATTAAGGCTCTCTTTCACTTCCTTGAACTTATTCACAACACGTGACAAAAACAAATAGCATTTTTGATTTTGTGATGTAGCATACAGGATGGATTATTGATTGAATTATTTATTGCTGGTCACGTTATGTAAATAATCTCCATTATGGCCTGGTATACATAGACATTAAAATGTCACTGTGAAATGCTCTTATTTCATATGTGGGTTCTTCCTGTTGATTGGAAGTTAATGATTGTTGGGTGCAGAGGATGAGTTCTATTTTGTCCCTTAATGTCCCTGATAACTACTGGGCTAAATATTAATGCTGTAAAACTGCAGATCAAGAAGTTCAATGAATATGTGTGATCTTAATTTTCCAGCAAATATCCTTGAAGTCGGAAGCCTGTGAATGTAATAACACAGTTGAGGATTAATATGCTTAACATATTTTATTTGATGCATCCAAAGAAGTAATTGTGAAGCTCAGAGGCTGATTCTTAAATTGGCCATTCCCAATACTCATATGAAGTCAATCAGAACAGGAGTGGGCAAGGAAGATGTGATCGCAAATAGTCACATCAGAAAAAGTGTAACCTTGCTTCACGAATTAGTATAGAAGTCATGTCTTTGTTGTCCTTGATAGCCCGACAATAGTAAAGTCTGCAAATTATTGAGAATCTACCATTTTATTTACCTGTTTAATGGTCAATAAATCTGCCTGCTAGTTTAGAGTTTGAATTATAGTCTGAAAGAACATTTATTCTCCGCCTTCCAAAGTCAAGGGCGTCATGCAGTGGCAAAAAACGCACATAGTAAGTTATTCAATGTACAGTGATAGCATTTGCTGTTTCAATCTTTAGCATTAAATTTACCTTGATATTGGATGAATATGTTACATAATGAGATACATTTCCCTTAAGGGAGTTGTCAGTAACACTGAGCCAAGAAAATATTTGGAATGCACTAATTTTTTTTGTATTCATTTATGTGATCTGGGAGCTACTGGCTAGTGACAATGAAGAAGTGGCAACATAGTTCGAAATCAGGATGTTACGTGGCTTCCAGACCCGAAACGTCAGCTTTCCTGCTCCTCTGATGCTGCTTGGCCTGCTGTGTTCATCCAGCTCTACACCTTGTTATCTCAGATTCTCCAGCATCGGCAGTTCCTACTATCTCTGAATCAATATTGAAGATGGATAGGTAGGGGCACTAATCAAGTAGGCTGCTTTGTCCTGGATGATGTTGAATGTTGTTGGCATTGCATTCATCCAGGAAAGTGGAGAGTATTCCAGGTCAGACAGCAGCTGGAGGAAAGGAGCACTCAATGTTTCGGGTATTACCCACAGTCCTGAAGAAGGGTAATACCGGAAATGTTGACTGCTCCTTTCCTCCAGATGCTGCCTGGTCTGCTGTTTTCTTCCACCGTCCAGTTTGTCTACCTTGGATTCCAGCATCTGCAATTTTTTTGTCTCTAACTAAGTATTCCATGTTACGGCTGATTTGGGCCTTGTAGATAGCGTGCAGAATTTGGGGAGTTAGGAGGTGAGTTACCTGCTGCAGAATTCCTAGCCCTTGACCTGCTCTTGTAGCCACAGTATTTATATGGATGGTCCTGTTCCGTTTGTGATAATTGGTAACCCCAGAATGTAGATAGGAGGGGATTCCCAGACAGTCACCACCTGGAATGTCAAGAGACAATGTCTGGACTATCACTTGTTGGAAATGATTGTTGCCTGGCATTTATGTGGTACAATGTTACTTTTCACTTAGCAGCCTTAGCCAGATATTGCGCAGATCTTGCTGCATTTGGAAACTGGCTACTTTGGGATCTGAGTAGTGGCAAACAATGCTGAACAAATGAGCAGTCATTAGTAAACATCCCCACATCTTACCTTAGAATGATGGGAAGGTCATTCGTGAAGCAGCTGGAAATGCTTAGGCCCAGGGCACTGCAGATATGTCCTGTGACTGAGAATGTTGCCTTCACAACCAAAATCATTTTACATTGTGCTAGATATGACTCCAACCAGCAGAGAGTTTTCAACTAGATTGACATTTAATCCAATTTTGAGAGATATCCAAGATGCCTTACTTTGTCAAATGCTGCCTCGATGTCAATGACAATCAGTCTCATCTCATCTCTTCAGCTCCTTTTGTCTATGGTTGGACCAGGCTGGAATGAGGCCAGGAGCTGAGTGGCCCTGGTGGAACTCAAACTGACCAACAGTGAGCAGGTTATGACAAAGCAAGTACTGCTTGATAGCATTGCCGATGATTCCTTCCATCACTTTGCTGTTGATCAAGAGTAAACCGATTGGTAACTGGTCACGTTAGATATGGTTTGCTTTTGGTAGACAGGATATAGGTGTGCAATTTTCCATTACAGGTAGATGCCAGCAGTTGTACTGGAACAGCTTGACTAGGCGTCAGTTTAGGTCTGGAGCACAAGTCTTCAGTACTATTGCTGGAATGTCAGGCTCATAACCTTGCAGTGTCTAGTCCTTCCATCCATTTCTTGATATCACGTGTAGTGGGTCTGGTACGCTGATTTAGTGACCAAATCATGTTACTGATTGCTGAGTTGAAGTAACTGGATCAGAAATTTCTGCAATCTTCATCTGTAAAAGCTGAAGTAAATCTAGTTTATGCACCTATAGTTTCCTAGTGCTTTAAAGTATGTCTATCATATTTAATCCCTTATTACCTATTATGGGTGTAAGAGGTGAAAATATGTTTACTTATTGATTTTCTGACAAAATACTGCACTGTGGAAATATTTTATTGCAATCACTATGGCTGCTTAAAAGAACCACATAAAGTATAACTGTCTGATATGAAAGCAGTTGTTCAGTCAGTTTGCAAGTTTGAGTTATGGAAAATCAAATAATAGGTCATACTGTCCCTACAAGATCAGGAATTCTAGTTTCCAATATTGTCCATGCTTTGCATTCTTTAATCAGTTTACATATTAAAAACACTTTACCCAAGTGTTCTTGTCTGTGAGTCGGACAAAGGGACACAGAATTCAGTTTGCAGCTCAACTCAATTTTCCTTATTCCAAAATATTCCTTATTAAAAGCATTATGTGAGAAATTCCAAAATTCACACAATATTTACTCTCTGTCTAGCTCTATCGTCTGAGAAAGGATATTAAAAACTGAAAGAACTGTGGATGCTGTAAATCAGGAACAAAAACAGAAGGTGCTGGAAAAGCTCAGCAGGTTTGGTAGCATCTGTGGAAAAAACTCAGAGTTAATGTTTAAGGGTCACTGGACCCGAAATGTTATCTCTGGTTTTTTTTCTTCACAGGTGCTGCCAGACCTGTTGAGAAAGGATATTACCCTCACTGATCCACCTGTTTGAGCTGGGCCCTTAGGATCTTTTTCCTCTCTGACATGGGGCTGGTTCTCATCCATGATGGTGGGTCTCACAATTCAGAGTGGATCTTTTCCTGTGTCTTCTTGGTTTGCTGCATGGTCTTCCACCTCTAGTCTTACTGCAAATCTCCTCTGAGTGTCTTCACTGAGGTGCTGGCTTCCAGGTGAGTGTTTTTATCCCTCTTAAACTGAATCTTCCAGAATGTTCTGTGGCCTGTGGCCAATGAGGTCATGAGCTGGATTTAAATCATTCGATGGGATCACAGAGTCATAGAGATGTACAGCATGGAAACTGACCCCTCCATCCAACTCGTCCATGACAACTGGATATCCTAAATTAATCTAGTCACATTTGCCAGCATTTGGCCCATATCCCTCTAAATGTTTCTTATTCACACCAAGATCCTTCGCTATTGGCATGTTGGGAGGTGTAAAATGTACATACTCAGGCAGTCAAGATGCCAGAACATCTGATCAACACTTCTCTAAGACAACAGTTTGGTTGTAACAGGTTCCCCTTGAAACTTTGTAACCTCTTTGATTTTGGTCTCCACTGTTCTCTGTAGCTGATAGCTGCTGTTTAATTTAATTTGGCCAATTTTCTAACAGGCCTGATTTTTCTGGCAGTAGGTCAATTTAGAATGTCCAATTTTGGGTCCATAGTTGCTTGACCATACCACTGACCCTTGGTAATGTACAATATGCATACAAATATAGAAACGCTAGACTATTAAATGCTCTGGGTATGCACTGCAAGTTGTGTTCAACAGTTTCCAGTTAGATCATGCAGAGAACATGTCTCACACTCACACCTCTTTAAATGGGAATCCATCGTTCAGCTAACATCTGTAAGCCTAACATCTGTGGTAGGTAAGTTACTTGAGAAGATTCTGAGGGATAAGTTATACATGCATTTGAAAAGACAGCATTTGATTAGGAGTTGTCAGCATGGCTTCGTCAGCATGGGAGATCATGCCTCATAAATTTGTTAGAATTCTTTGATGAAGTGACTAGGAAGTTTGATGACGGTAGGGTGATAGATGTAATCTACACACATTTCAGTAAGACCTTTGGTAAGGTTCCACATGGTAGGCTGCTCTGGAAGGTTACATCGCATGGGATCCAGGGAGAGTTGGCAAATTGGATACACAACTGGCTTGAAGGTAGGAAGCAGAGAGTATCAGTGGAAGGATGCTTGTTGACTGGAGGCCTGTTACTAGTGGTGTGCCTCAGGGGTCGGTGCTGGGCCGTTGCTGCTTGTTATCTATATCAATGATTTGGATGAGAATGTACAAGGCATGATTAGTAAACTTGCGGATGACTCTAAAATAGGCAGTATCGTGGATAGTGAGGAAGGTTATCAGAAATTGCAGCAGGATCTTGATAGCTTGGGAAGTGGGCCGAGAAATGGCAAACTGAATTTAATGTAGCTAAGTATGAGATGTTGCATTTTGGAAAGACAAATCAAGGTAGGAGTTTCATGGCGAATGGGAGGGCCTTACGGAGTGTAGTGAAACAGAGGGACCTTGAAGTGTAGATGCACAGTTCTCTGAAAGTGGAGTCACAGGTAGACAGGGCAATGAAGGCTTTTGGCACACCAGAGTCTTCATCAGTCAGGGCATTGAGTACAGAAGTTGGGAACTTATGCTGCAGTTGTACAGGACGTTAGTGAGGCCAACTTGGTATTGTGTTCAGTTTTGGTCACCTTGCTATAGGAAGGAGGTTATTAAACTGGAAACAGTGCAGAGGAGATTTACAATGACATTGCTGGGACTCGTGGGACTGAATTGTAGGGAGAAGTTGGACAAGCTAGTACTGTTTAGTTTAGAGCGTAGGAGGCTAAGGGGCAAACCTTATACAAGTGTATAAGATCGTGAGAAGCATGGATAGGGTGAGTGCAACGTTGGGGAATCGAGAAATAGAGGGCATCCATTTAAGGTAAGGGGGAAAGAATACATGGGAACCTGAGGGTCAACTTTTTTACACAGAGGGTGATATGCATATAGAATGAGCTGTCAACGGAAGTGGTTGAGCCCAGTACATTAATAACATTTAAAAGGCATTGGATGAATACATGGATAGGAAAGGTTTAGAAGGATATGGGTCAAGGGCAGGGAAATGGGGTAGTGTGGATGGACATTGTACTTGGCATGGACCAGTTTGGGCCAAAGGGCCTGTCTCTGTGCTGCAGGACTCTATGACTCTACCAGGCCCAGTGTTACCAGGTCGCATTGACCAATATTTCTCATTAATAATGACTATTACAATTGCTCACGTTATAATTGATAGAAACTCTTGAAATCCTTTTCAATCATTCTTAAAGGACTTTAATGTTGAACTTTTAACTATATTTCCTTATTTTTCTACCCCTTTGTTCTTAAGATTTTGTACATCGATACCTTTGCGACAAGAATGGTGACATTGTACACTTTTCACTTTTAATCCCTGTACTTAAGCACATGTGACAATAAAATCTAATTCTAGTTCTAAAAAAAAATCGATTCCACAAACATTTTAGAGAAATTACAATTTTTTCTTAATGGTACTGCTTTCAGGTGAAAGGTCACCACAATAATAAAATTAGTACCAACTTCAATAATGAGTCTATGATTCCAATTTAGCAAAACTGGGAGATGAATTTGAATCAAATTCAGAGTTTATTTTCACCACACAGAGGTAGAAAAAATTCTAGATTTTTGCAATTGTTGATAGGAACTAGGCGCCATCATTTTTTCCAATCATATACACAGCGACTCATCTGGTAGAACTCTTCTCACTATCTTCATCCTCCATACTTTGTGTCACTGTTTTGCCAATTGTAAACACTTGTGATAATGCAGTTGGCAGTAAGTTATTGAGTTGCTGCGTATATTTGGCAGTGTTTTTAGCCTGTTAAAAACTGGTTTCAAGAGACATCCCTGTATCAGGAACAAAAGCTGACCTGGTCATCGGACCCTTTTTTCCTCCTTTGCCTCCCTCGAAGGCTCATGGCCTGTTTCAAGTTTTCAGCCATGTGTTGGGATGAATGTGTGTGGTGACTTATTGCAGAGAATATGACCTTAACCTATCATATCGAGGGTCCCAGAATGTTAGACAGTTAATAACCCATACTTCTTGATAGAGATATGGTTAATCCACCAATTTCCCACTGCCAGAGAGGCTAAACGGGAATTTCAGGACCAATAGATTAAATTACAAATATATGCATTTTAAATGAGGCATTACCTATACAGAAATATAGTTTATATTGCTGTGGTATAAGAATCATGTTTCTAATGTCTAATCTGATATAATTCCTGTCAACTCCATGTCAATTTGTTGACTTAGTCAAAGTCGACCTCTTTTTGCTGCCTTCATGGAATTAATTTTGTTCAAAGAATAAGATGTGTAGAACACACAAATCTTTCAGTCACCAAAGATTGTGATGCAATTCTACAGCATATTTAGCTGTTTGGAGCTCTGATCATTAGGTTGCTATTGTGTCATGAGTTAGATTTGAAGAATTAATATTTATAGCATGAAGGAATACGTATTGATTAGTCGGGCACAAAGGTCTGCCCATTCTATAATATTACACTTCTATTAAAACTCCATCCAAAGGACACCTGTCCTGGTAATCCACATTTTCCTTGAGAGTGTACTGCAGTGTCAGCCTAGATTATTCACTGTCATTCCATACAACATTTGAAACCCACAACTTTGCAATACAGAGGCATAACTTCATAATTTAAATATCCTAATCTTCATAGGTCCTAAATTTTGGTTTCCTCTCCACACATCTCCACTTTTCTCTGATCCTTGTACCTATCTATTTGACTAATCCAATTCTAATGTTTCCTTTTGTTGATCAATGTCAAACTTTGTTTGAGAACATGCCTGTGAAGCAATTAGGAAGTTTACTGCATTAAAAGTGCTTTAAAAATGCATGATGTTACTGACCGATGAATAGATTGTCTATGTGTGCCTCACCAAATGAGTACAGTGAAAAGTTTACAAGTCTCCACTTATGGCACCATCTTAGGTACAAGGGTTCCTAAGTACAGAATCATAGGTACAGAATCTTAGATACTGTACAGACAAATATCAGACATTTGGTCCTGAAATCTATGGTTCTGTCAATTTCCACTGGGGAATTTCCATGGGAGATGAGAGGATGATGACAGAATTTCAAGGTCAAACTATTGATTATCATAATGGGGGAATTTTCAGTCATGCCTGCTAACAACACAACTAACATAATCATGTATAGCTTGTGCTTCCAAAGTTGCTATGAATTAGTGAAATTTCTTTTTTCAGTAGGCCATTGTTAACAAATTAGCTCTCTTAACTGCTCAAAGGGCTGATATATGGTGGTGTAGATCCATACAAACCAGTAAAACTTTGGTTCAACAACCAATATTTCAGAGTTAACTGATCTCAGCTGCTGCAATATTTGGGTATTATAATTGTTCATGGGCAAACTGCAATAAAATTCAGTCAGGTCAACGTTCAAAATAAGGGGCTTTCCATTAAAGATGTGGATGAAGGGCAATTTCTTCTCTGAGGGAGGGTGTAATCTTTAAATTTCTCTACCCTAAGGAGCAGTGGATGTTGTGGGTCATTAATTATATTCAAGGCTGAATTGGACAAATGTTTGATATATAAGTGAATCAAGAATTAGGGCAGCAGGAAGATGGAGTTAATGCCATAACAAGTTCAGGCATGATCTTACTGAATGGAAAAGTGGCCTCCAAGTGTCAAGTGACCTAATCCTGCTCCTATTTCTTACTTCATACATTCATGTCAACTTATGGCTCTTTGTGTAAAGTATGTACACAAAGGCAGTGAGAGATGGTAAGCTTAGCTCAACTGTGATGCTTCCTAATGGTTCGACAACTTAATGCTGATACTTGAACAATGATCAACAGAGTGATATAGGAGAAAGCTACATACGCCATGGGACTGCATCCCAAAGATGAGTCAGTACAACAAAAATAATAATGAAATTTACATGTTTACTATCTGACAAAATTTGATTGCTTAAGCAACTGGATGTGGAACTCAACCATATTAGTTTTATCTTGTAGTTCTAAAATTTAAAACTAGTGACAGTGACCATAGCAAAATCAAAATAGTTTTAAGGAAGTAAATCAGTGTCTTTTCTACTTTGTTTCTCAATCTTGGAATCAGAGAGTGGTACAGTATAGGAGAAGGCTATGCTGGCCCTTCAATTATCTTTTGAGAAATATTCTAGCAAATTCCATGTCCTTTTCTTTTCCCATGCCTCTGCAAACTTTATACTTTAAGTATTTATCCAATTCCCTTTTTGGAATCTACTGTCAAATTAGCTTGCAGATGTATTGCATTAAAAAAAGTTCTTCCTCACATCTTATCTAGTTATTTTGTCAATCACCTTGTAAGTGCTCTCTGTCATTGGAAGCAGTTTTTCTTTGCTTACCCTACGCAAAACCTTTCACAATTTATCACCTCTGCCTTTTCTCCCCATTAATGAGACAGAGGACAACTCCATCATCTGCAACTCATCCAAATAACTGTAACCCCTCATTCCTGGAACTATTCCAGTGCATTTCTTCTGTAGCCTCTCCAAAACCTTCATGACCTTCCCAAAGTATAGAACCCTGAAAAGACACAATACTCCTATGGGTGCTGAATTCATATTAGTATCAAGCAACAATAACCATCTATAATTGCGGTATATGCTGTTTTGCATTAGACATCATAACAACTTCTGGACTTCACCTGACAAGAGAGAAGTGCTCCAAAAACTTATGATTTCAAATAAACCTATTGAACTATAACCTGGTGTCGTGTAACTTCTGACTTTGTCCACCCAAGTACAATACCAGCAATTCCACATCTGGAATTTCTGGAACCTAAAGCTGCTTAGCCAGCCATTGCAATGGACATGAATTCAGTAAGGGTCTGGTGATTTGATTGCAAACTCTCTTGTGTCCCAGTGGATCCCAGACTTAACCATTGTAATCATGCCAAGCCAGTGATCTGGAAATCTAAACTTCTGAATGTTCTTCCTATCTTTTTAATTAAAATTCTTATTATCCTATCCATCCAAAAAGGGGCCAAAAATGATTGTTTCTGGTGTATACAGTCTATTTCTTTATTTTTATGGATTATTGATTGTGGACTGAAATGGGAATATAAATAGTTTTAAAATCAAGGATTGCTACATAGTTTGAGAATAAGTAACCTGACACTTGTAAACATCTTCTGCATACAGCTGAGGTGTGATCATAGAATCCCTACAGTGTGGAAACAGGCCCTTCAGCCCAACAAGACCACACTGACCCTTGGAGCATCCCACCCAGACCCATCCTCCTATAACTGACCTAAGCTACACATCCCTGAACACTACAGGGGAATTTAGCATAGCCAATCCAGCTAGCCTGCACATCTTTAGACTGCGGGAGGAAACCCATGCAGACATGGGGAGAATGTGCAAACTCCACACAGACAGTCACCTGAAGGTTGAATTGAACCTGGGTCCCTGGTGCTGTGAGGCAGCAGTGCTAACCACTGAGCCACCATGCCACCCAGTATGATTTGCAGGTAAGCTGGAGCCAAATGAAGGGTCTAGGCCTGAAACATCAGCTTTCCTACTCCTCTGATGCTGCTTGGCCTGCTGTGTTCATCCAGCTCTACACCGTGTACAAATAGAGCTTTGGTTAGCAACAGGAAGCTAATGTGTCTGTGGACTAGTGACCAAATATTGATGGCAAAGGCATTCTGCCTGCTAACAACTGTGTGATTGGTCCTCAGGTAGCTGAACAGCTTAGGGCTGCGAACAGGATAGTGAGAAGGCTTTAGACTTCTGCAAGATCAGGAGCTTTTCCTGCTGTCTGCGATGAAAACCACTTTAAACCTGAGGAAACCAGTTTATTTTTCCTCCAGCAATTGCTGCAAGCTTTGACTTTTAATAAATAAGTCAGAGACCTTTTGTAAGTGAACCAGCCACCCAACATCTCTTGCAAGCCAGTGGACTCATCCAAAACAAAAACCGAGAAGCAGCATTCTCAACAACACAAGAAACATCT
This sequence comes from Rhincodon typus, assembly GCF_021869965.1. NCBI lineage: Eukaryota > Metazoa > Chordata > Chondrichthyes > Orectolobiformes > Rhincodontidae > Rhincodon > Rhincodon typus. The sequence continues at coordinate 84,825,188 of NC_063337.1, forward strand.
CAGCAGATCCCTGGACAGAGGTTACTGAATTGTTTTCCCAATTTCCAATCCATAACACATCTTCTTTTACATGTCTGCTTCTGTCTGAGTGTGTGTGTGTGCGTCCATGAAGTTTATAAGGAGGTTTGAATTTTAATTGATAGTTATATGACTGCGGTTAATAATTCTTTACCTGTAGCTACAGTCTAATTAATTCATAGAATCCCTACAGTGTGGAAGGAGCCCATTCGGCGCATTGAGTCTGCACCAATCCTCTGAAGTGCATCCCACGCAGACTCAGCTACCTCCCAGCCAACCCCTGTAACCCCACATTTTACCATGGCTAATCTACCTGGCCTGCACACTAAGAAGCCATTCAGAACGCCCTCAACCGTGTCTCCCACATCTCCCGCACCTCATCCCTCACATCCCGTCCACGCAATAAGAACCAAAAAAGAATCCCCCTCGTCCTCACGTACCACCCCACCAACCTCCGGATCCAACGCATCATCCTCCGACACTTCCGCCATCTGCAATCCGACCCCACCACCAAAGACATCTTTCCCTCCCCACCCTTATCCGCTTTCCAGAGGGACAACTCTCTCCGTGACTCCGTTGTCCGCTCCACACTCCCCTCCAGCTCCACCACACCCGGCACTTTTCCCTGCAACCGCAGGAAGTGCTACACCTGCCCCCATACCTCCTCCCTCACCCCCATCCCAGGCCCCAAGAAGACTTTCCACATCAAGCAGATGTTCACCTGCACATCTGCCAATGTGGTATACTGCATCCGCTGTACCCGGTGTGGCTTCCTCTACATCGGGGAAACCAAGCGGAGGCTCGGGGACCGCTTTGCAGAACACCTACTCTCGGTTCGCAATAAACAACTGCACCTCCCAGTCGCGAACCATTTCAACTCCCCCTCCCATTCCTCAGACGACATGTCCATCCTGGGCCTCCTGCAGTGCCACAACGATGCCACCCGAAGGTTGCAGGAACAGCAACTCATATTCCGCTTGGGAACCCTGCAGCCCAATGGTATCAATGTGGATTTCACAAGTTTCAAAATCTCCCCTCCCCCCACCGCATCCCAAAACCAGTCCAACTCGTCCCTGCCTCCCTAACCTGTTCTTCCTCCCACCTATCCCCTCCTCCCACCTCAAGCCACACCTCCATCTCCTACCGACCAACCTCATCCCGCCCCCTTGACCTGTCCGTCCTCCCTGGACTGACCTATCCCCTTCCTAACTCCCTACCTACACTCACCTTTACTGGCTCCATCCCCGCCTCTTCGACCTGTTTGTTTCCTCTCCACCTATCCTCTCCTCTATCCCTCTTCTATCCGCCTCCCACTCTCTCCCTATTTATTTCAAAACTCCCTCCCCCTCCCCCTTTTCTGATGAAGGGTCTAGGCCCGAAACGTCAGCCTCTCTGCTCCTGTGATGCTGCTTGGCCTGCTGTGTTCATCCAGCCCTGCACCTTGTTGTCTCGGAGTTGATAACGATATGGCTAGGAGGGTGAATAGCTGTTAATGGGGACTGGTAATGGCTAAGAATAGGTCGTGTGTAATGGTAGGCTATGTGGTAATAAGCCTTGTTGTGTCAGGTAGGGGGCAGGACATGGGAGAGTTTAGGCCCTAGAATTATTGAACTCGATATTGAGTCTGGAAGGCTGCTGTGTCCCTAAGTGGAAAATGAGGTGTTGTTCTTCCAGCTTGTGCTGAGCTTTGCTAGAATGCTACAGCAAGCCTGAGACAGAGATGTTGGCCAGGGAACAAGGTGGTGCGTTAAAGTGGCAGGCAACAGGTAATTCAGGGTCTTTTTGTGAGCTGAATGTAGATGTTCTGCAAAGCGGTCACCCAGTCTACGCTTCATTTCCCCAATGTAGAGGAGACCACATTGTGAGCAGCGAATGCAGTAGACTAGATTCTGGGAAGTCCAGTTGAAGTGTTGCTTCACCTGGAAGGTATGTTTAGGCCATTGGATACGGGGATATGGGAGTTAAATGGGATGTGTTACATCTTCGTTGTTTGCAAGGGAAGGTGCCATGGGGCTGTGGGGTGGTGTTGGGCGTGAAGGAAGAGTGGACCAGGGTGTCCTGGAGGGAACTGTCCCTGTGGAAGGTGGAAAAGGGAGAGGACAGGCATAAGTGTCTGGTGGTGGCATCTCGTTGGAGGTGGCAGAAATGGTGCCTGATAATCTTCTGGATGTTGTTGCTGGTGGGATGGTAGGTAACGACAAGGGGAACCCTATCGCTGTTGTGAGAGGGAAGAGAGGGGGTGAGGGCAGAAATGTGGGAGATGAGCCTGCCCATAACATTTTTTTTCTGTTGTGCTTGCTCATGGCCCAGCAACATGACATGTTGCTTTAGTGCATGGGAAAAGTTGGGAAATTATGTTCACAATCTACAGTCTGTTTGCTTAGGAACAAAGTGATTTTGTAATGATATAGAGCTATAGATAAGTTGGACTAAATGAAAGTCTTCATTCTTTCTTGGTCTTTTATGCTATTATACACTGATGGCTTGAGGATATCTCAGTGGGCTTGCAATGCGGATAAATCCATATACCCCTGATTAGCTGGAAAGAATGAGAACAGCAGTATTAACTGCCTATGAGTGGCACAGATAGAACAGTTGAGACAAGGTCCTTGATAAAATGTGAGATAGCAGGCACCATGCAGATTTCTGCAGCTTGGATGAGACCAGGAAATAATCAAATATCCTTGCAGGATCTACTGGAGGATGTCGAGACGCAGAGCTTGTAGAATCCTGCTATCCTGGTGTACTTTAATGGATCCTAGAGAAGGCCATCCACGTGACTTTCAGTACACTGAATATGTAGGACATAGTCTGTTGGAAATGCATGGATATGGTCATGATGCCAAAGGATAGGCAGTTAAACACTCAGAGGGTGTTTGTAATGTGGTCCGGCATTTGGAGTCCTTATGAGAACATAAGAACATAAGAACAAGGAGCAGGAGTAGGCCGCCTGGCCCTTCGAGCCTGCTCCGCCATTCAATAAGATCATGGCTGATCCTTTCGTGGACTCAGATCCACTTACCCGCGTTCTCACTGTATCCCTTAATTCCTTTACTGTTCAAAAAAAATCTACCTTTTTTTTAAAAGCGTTTACTGAAGTAGCGTCAACTATTTCACTGGGCAAGGAATTCCATAGATTAACAACCCTCTGGGTGAAGAAATTCCTTCTCAGTTCAGTCCTAAATCTGCTCCCTCTAATCTTGAGGCTATGCCCTCTTGTCCTAGCTTCACCTGCCAGTGGAAACATCCTCTCTACTTCTATCTTATCTATTCCCTTCATAATTTTATATGTTTCTATAAGATCCCCCCTCAATCTTCTGAATTCCAATGAATATAATCCCAATCTACTCAGTCTCTCCTCATAAGCCAACCCCCTCAACTCTGGAATCAACCTAGTGAACCTCCTTTGCACCCCCTCCAGTGCCAGTACATCCTTTCTCAAGTAAGGAGACCAAAACTGCACACAGTACTCCAGGTGTGGCCTCACCAGCACCTTGTACAGCTGCAACATAACCTCTCTGCTTTTTATTTCAATCCCTTTAGCAATGAAGGACAAAATTCCATTTGCCTTCCTAATTACTTGTTGTACCTGCAGACCTACCTTCTGTGATTCATGCACAAGGACACCCAGGTCCCTCTGCACAGCAGCATGCTGCAACTTTTTACCATTCAAGTAATAATCCTTTTTAATATTACTCTTACCAAAATGTATGACTTCACATTTATTTACATTGTATTCCATCTGCCAGACCTTTGCCCACTCACTCAATGTATCTATGTTCCTCTGCAAAGTTTCACAGTCCTCTGCACACTTTGCTTTGCCACTCATCTTAGTGTCATCTGCAAACTTTGACACCCTACACGTGGTCCCCAGCTCCAAATCATCTATATAAATTGTAAATAATTGCGGTCCCAACACCGATCCCTGAGGCACACCACTAGTCACTGACTGCCAGCTAGAATAGCATTCATTTATCCCCACTCTTTGTTTCCTGTTAGTCAACCAATCCACTATCCATGCTAATACTTTACCCTTAATGCCATGCATCCTTATCTTATGCAGTAGCCTCTTGTGCGGCACCTTGTCAAAGGCCTTTTGGAAGTCTAGGTACACCACATCTACTGGGTCCCCATTGTCCACCTCGCTCGTAATGTCTTCATAGAATTCCAGAAGATTTGTCAAGCATGACTTGCCCTTCATGAACCCATGCTGCGTCTGCCCAATGGGACAATTTCTATCAAGATGCCTTGCTATTTCTTCCTTGATAACAGACTCAAGCATCTTCCCCACTACAGAGGTTAAGCTAACTGGTCTATAATTCCCCATCTTTTGTCTACTTCCCTTTTTAAACAGTGGCATCACATTTGCTGTTTTCCAATCTGCTGGGACTGCCCCAGAGTCCAGCGAATTTTGGAAAATTACCGCCAGTGTACCTGCTATTTCTCCCGCCATCTCTTTTAGTACCCTGGGATGCATTCCATCAGGGCCAGGAGACTTATCAATCCTTAGCTCCATTAGCTTGCCCAACACTACCTCTTCCGTAATTATGATTGTTTCCAGGTCCTCACCTACCTTTGTCTCTTTGTCTGTTACTGGCATGTTATTAGTGTCTTCCACTGTGAAGACCGATACAAAATACCTGTTCAATGCCTCGGCCATTTCATCATATCCCATAACTAAATTCTCCTTCTCATGCTCTAAAGGACCAATGTTTACTTTAGCCACTCTTTTTTGTTTTATATATTTATAGAAACTTTTCCTATCTGTCTTTATATTCTGTGCTAGTTTTTTCTCATGTTCTATCTTACTTTTCCTTATAGCTCTTTTTGTGGCTTTCTGTTGACCTTTAAAGGTTTCCCAATCTTCTAGTTTCATGTTGTTTTTGGCCACTTTGTATGCCTTCTCTTTCAATTTGATAGCCTCCCTTATTTCTTTAGACACCCATGGCAGATTACCCCTTTTCTTACAGTCCTTCCTTTTCATTGGAATATACTTTTGCTGAGCACTTTGAAAGATTGCTTTGAAAGTCCTCCACTGCTCGTCAACTGTCCCACCATAAAATCTTTGTTTCCAGTTTACTTTAGCCAAGTCCTCCCTCATTCTGTTGTAGTTCCCCTTGTTCAAGCACAGGTCCCTTGTGTTGGATTTTATCTTCACACTCTCCATCTGTATTCTAAATTCAACCATACTGTGATCACTCCTTCCAAGAGGATCCCTAACTATGAGGTCATTAATTATTCCTGTCTCATTACACAGGACCAGATCTAGGATAGCTTGCTCCCGCGTTGGTTCCATTACATACTGTTCAAGAAAACTATCACGGATACACTCAACGAACTCCTCCTCAAGGCTACCCTGACCGAGCTGGTTCGACCAATCTACATGTAGGTTAAAATCCCCCACAATAATTGCCGTACCATTTTTACAGGCATTAGTTATTTCTTTGTTTATTGCCCGCCCCAATGTGATGTTATTATTTGGTGGCCTATAGACTACGCCTATCAGTGACTTTTTCTAGTTTCCACCCAAATGGATTCAACCTCATTCTCCATAGAACCTATATCATCTCTCAGCACCGCCCTGATGGCGTCCTTGAATATCAGGGCTACACCACCTCCCTTACCTTCCTGTCTGTCCTTCCGAATAGTCTGGTACCCTTGGATATTTAACTCCCAGACATGACCATCCTGTAACCATGTCTCCGTAATGGCTACCAAATCATATTCATTCACGATGATTTGTGCCGTTAACTCATCAACCTTGTTACGAATGCTACGAGCATTCAGGTAAAGTGCCTTTACGCTAGCTTTCTTACCCTCATGATTTCCAACATCTCTAATAATATCTCCTGAGTTATCCTTCCTTTTTGCTTCTTTCATAGTTTGCCTTGCACTTAAACCCTCCTGCACACATGCTAACCTGCTGCTTACCTTTTTATTTACCATCATACTCCCTGTCGTTTTCCCTTTCCCTTCCCCCCAACTCACTAGTTTAAAGTCCTAGTGACCACCCTATTTATCCTTTTTGCAAGAACACTGGTTCCAGATCGGTTCAGGTGGAGACCGTCCCATCGGTACAGATCCCTCCGGTTCCAAAACTGATGCCAATGCCCAACGAAATAGAACCCCTCTTTCCCACACCACTCCCTTAGCCACGTGTTTACTTCCCTAATTTTCTTATCCCTAAGCCAATTTGCACGTGGCTCGGGCAGTAATCTGGAGATTATGACCCTCGAGGACCTGTTCCTTAATTTCATTCCTAGTGCTTGATAATCCCCAAACAGGTCCTCCATCCTAGCCTTGCCTATGTTGTTAGTCCCAACGTGGACCACAACAACTGGATCCTCCCCCTCCCGCTCCAATATCCTTTCAAGCCGGTCAGAGATGTCCTGCACCCTGGCACCGGGCAGGCAACACACCATGCGGGACTCTCGATCCGCTTGCAAAGGATACTATTTATCCCCCTAACGATAGAATCCCCTATAACTACCACTTGTCTATTTGATCCCCCCTCTTGAATGGCCTTCTGCACCATGGTGCCGCGGTGAGCTGGCTCATCCTCCCCGCAGCCCTTTTCCTCATCCACACAGGGAGCAAGTATCTCGTACCTGTTGGATAAGGTCAAAAGCTGAGGCTTCTCCACTCCTGAACTCAGGATCCCCCTACCTGCCTCACTTGCAGTCACAGCCTGTTGTCCCTGATCACTAACTGAGTTTGAATTACTTAATCTACCAGGTGTGACTGCCTCCTGAAACAAAGCGTCCAGGTAACTCTCCCCCTCCCGGATGTGCTGCAGTGTTTGAAGCTCAGATTTCAGATCTTCAACTCTGAGCTGGAGTTCTTCCAGCAACCAATACTTGCTGCAGATGTGGTCACTGCCGTTCACAATGGGATCAGCCAGCTCCCACATCATACAGCTACAGCACATCACCTGCCCAGCCATCTCTACTTAGTTAATTACTTTATTACTTTATCTCAATTTATGAGTTAAATACTTTCTAATACTTCTCTGCTATGGTCCTTTGGTCAGCCGCTGCCCAAATATATTCCCAGCAGCCCCCTGATCCTCACTGTCGTCTCTCTCTCTGCTGCTGGAAAATGAAGGCCGCTAACGCTCGAGGTAAGTCCTTTTAAGAGGGAAAGCTTACCTTCCCGGCAGCCCCCTGGTCCTCGCTGTCGCCTCTCTCTCTGCTGCTGGAAAATGAAGGAAAGTTTCTTGGGAAAGTTACTAGAAGCCATTGTTTGAATCCAGCTTGGTGAAGATTGGGCTGTTTGCAAGTTTATTTAGGGTCTTTTATACAGATGTCATCAGATATAACTATCATTATACTGCCTTGTTCAAATGTATTAAGTCAACAGAAATTCTAATGGATACATTCAGTTTGGGAAATGGTACCAAAGCAGAGAAACATATATTCACTGCCTGATTTTTGAAATAAGCCCTTGTTGAAGCAAGACATCAATGTTTTTATCTTGTTTCTTAGTGAGTGTGGAACGTTCCTGGGTGTGATCAAGCAGATGGGTTTGGCATCGAATTTCACTGTGATATGCTATGCAGTATTAAGTTTCCCCATACCTTTAGAGGTGTTGAAAATTATTGTTCAAATTCATTTGCTGGGTCCTGGTGATAATTTAGGAATGAGGTTGAGGCCTCGGTAAACTCTTCTGCTGAGAAGTGATAATTAATGATGTAGTTAATGTTCAGTTATTTTTACAATTTCTTTGTTTTTGTGTCTTCATACTATGTGAATATGGCCTTTGACATTGAGACTGGGCTGTGACATTGGATGAATTAAAGCTGCAAGGTAAACAGTCACAACCATTTAAGGCTGCTCAACTGAACAGTAACACTAGCTCCAAAGTATTGGCTATTGATGGTAATGTTGGCATTCCAAAACTGTTCATCATGGTCTATGACCTGCCCTGTAGAAATACTTTGATGTATGGATTTACCCATGTTTTCTGATTATAGGCTTATTTTTAATGAAAACGGACTGTTGGGACCACAACCATGCCTTTTGGCAGTGTGATGGACAACTCTTCCATGCTGTGGGCCTTTCTAATGTTATCTCGGAAGCTAGAAAAATGATGGTTGACATCTTTTCTTGTGTGCTTCCCCTGTTGCTATCTTGGCAGGCCTACAATACCACATCCTCTATGTCAGCTCTGCTCTTGTTTAGCCTGTATGAGCCATTCAGCAATTTATTGTGGTTAGGATTGGGTAGAATTCAATACTTGCTTGAGTTGAAAACCACCTCTGTGCTGCTTTCTATGTTGGCCAGCAGAATATTCTGCTGATCAGTTTGCCTTAAGGTCCTTTGCCCACTACACTGCACTGCCACTAGGTTTCTATTCAGGTTTCTCCCCTTATTCTGTAGTCATATTACTGGCCTTATCCTTCACACATAATACTATAATGTATGTCCTTCACCAGACATTTTTGACAGTTGCCTCCACTTCTGTGGGTGTGGTCACTTTAGCTGCCATCTAGAATGATCAGGCCTATGCTGAAATGAACAAACATTAACAGTGTTTATTAAGCACAACTATGTACAATGGGTGGAAAGAGTGGACATCTTTGGAAACTTACATACTCAGTTCCCAGTTCCATGTGACTTTACATCGCATAGCTCCCAAGTCCATGCTTAGTACTATGCTTGGACTAAAGAAAAAGGTTTCCCTTTACTCCACATACCTTATGAGTGCATCAATCTGCTTCATATTTTGACATCTTTTATCAAACCTGCATATAAAGTAATTAATATGTGTACTGCCATTCTGTAAAGTGTATTACAATCTGGCTTAATTATGCATCAGGCAGACTCATAGAATCCCTACAGCGTGGAGACAGGCCCTTCAGCCCAACAAGTCCACACCGACCCTCAGAGCATCCCACCCAGACCCATCCCCCTAATCTACACATCCCTAAACACTATTGGCAGTTAAACATGGCCAATCCACCTAGCTTTGGACTGTGGCAGAAAACCCACACAGGCACAGGGAGAACGTGCAAACTCTAGACAGACAGTCGCCCAAGGGTGGAATCAAACTCGGGTCCCTGGTGCTGTTAGGCAGCAGTGCTAACCACTGAGCTACCATGCCACCTGTGATGTCAAGTGGTTTAAAATATTTCGACTCAAAGTCCATGATTTTAAATCCCAAATAGCTTTGAAAGCTCAACATTGTGTTAAAAGATTTAAAGTTATTTTCTGCCTCTGTGAGTCAGTCATTCATTTTCTTTCAGTTCCTCTGCATTTAAGTGCTTTTTTTAATCACATCATGGTGCTAATTGAATTCAAGAATTTTATTTTCTTTTGATTCTACTGGAAATGAAATAGCTTTGGTTTTACTCGGTAGTTGCTCACATGTCAGGAGTTGATCACCATTTACCTAGTTAACAGACTCCACGATATGAATCTATTTATCAGAGTTCCACAGCATTTTCCTCAGTGTCTTCAATATTGTTGCATACACAGAAAAATTACTGATTCTTTCGTTACAATAAATCTGCTGTCAGTTCATTAGTGCAGATAATCAAGGAAAATGAGATCAGTGAAAAATATGTCATACTATTACGTATTAGAAAGCAGACTGTGAGCAACAAATTCACTTAAATCGACATGAAGAGAATGGTTCTTGACCATGTTCTTTGCAAGTTCACATTTGTGAAACTAAGCTGCTGTGACAGCTCTTCATATTTTTTTCAAGCAAAAATACAGTTCCCAATGAGAAACTGCTTGTGTGAAAAAGTAGTTTCACAGATGGCAGATTAATAAATAAAATGAACTTGTACCTAAAAAGAGTGTCATTTGTTAAAAGGAAACTATACTCAGGGGGTAAAGTCATCCCCATTCTTTTATTATTCATTTTCATTCCCTGATTATTCCCTTTTCCTCAGTTATAGAGTCATGGAAACAGACTAGGTGATCCAACTCACCCATGTCAACCAGACATCCTAAACTGATCCAGTCCCATTTGCCAGCATTTGGCCCACAACCCTATAATCTCTTCCTATTCATGTACCCATCCAGATGCCTTTTAAATGTTGCAATTTTACCTGCTTCCATTACTTCCTCTGGTAACTCGTACCATATATGCACCGCCCTCTAAATGAAAAGGTTACCCTTCAGTCCCTTTTGGATCTTTCCCCTCTCACTTTTAATCTATGCCTTCTAGTTTGGACTCCCCTAACCTAGGAAACTTCTGACTGACTACAGTGCCACAATCTCCACAACAGGTAGGGCAAAGAGGCAGGCACTCAGACCACCCCAGCCAGAATAAATATCGGAACCTGTACTGTTGGCACAAATCTGATTCACAATGACTATCCATCCAATTGATCCCAATCTCCACAAGAGGACTGAGCTGCTCTGGCAAATGCATTATAAATAGCAATGATAAAGGCTCTAATTTTATTTTTGTTCCATCTCATGGCTAATCAGGAATCTGTCCTGCCTTCTTATCATCTGCCATTAGTGTGTATTGGAATGATTAACTGATTCTCAAAGCACACGGCTACATTATTATCGAACCTCCCATGGCTATCACAGGACAAACATGGAACTTCTAACTCAGTTGCAGGGAAGCTACTGCTGCACCAGAAGACTTCCATGTTCTTGATTACAGTTCACTTCTTTTGTCATATTTGTAAACAGCACTGCAAATATCTTTTTTAAAGATGAATTGACCCCATGTCAAAATGAAACACTTTATTATTTGTACTTATGCTCCAAATGTTTGCCCTGCTAATTTCACCATTTCTGTACTTGCTACAGAACTAAATTGGGCTCAATAATTGAGATAACAAGGTATAGAGCTGGATGAACACAGCAGGCCAAGCAGCATCAAAGGAGCAGAAAAGCTGACGTTTTGAGCCTAGGCCCTTCTTATTGGGTTTTATGTCTCAGAGATTTGAAAAGACAACACCAGATTCTATGTCAAAAGAGGAGTTTCATTAACTGCTTTACAGATATGACTAATATCACAAAGCACAGAGATACTCAACAGTGTGGTAGATAATAGTTAAAAACAAAATAAAATGTCATGGTGATTTGGTGGCAGTAAACCCATTTGCTTGTGTATGATTGCACTTCCAATATATAAAAATGAAACTCAACAGACACAGATGATCAAACACTGAACAATTGAATAATTGATTATTACAACCATGTTAAATGTTTAGACCAAGACTAACTTTATCATAGCTAGTTTTTGACCATCAAAAAAGTATAAGCATCAAATCATGACTGAAATTAGAGTACTACATTAATTTTAGTTGACATTAGTACTTTCATTTTTAATCCCATCAATGTTACAATGACAGAGCCATTGAGAGAGAGAGAGACCCTTAGAGAGAGCCCCTTCATCCATTTGTAATACCTTCACACAGTTTTTCCCTGGATACCAACAAAGACAATGATGGAACAACATCAACTTTAGCGAGGCTTTTAATTAGTTTATTGCACCATTTTGTAACCTGAATGCTATTCTTAGATGTTTTAACACCATTGGCAAAATCCTGTGGGAAGAACTTTAAACTGTGAAAAATGTCTCAAATGACCTTGTAATTAGATTCAACCAACTGGAATGAGTCGAATGGGCAGCTTCCTAAAGGGAAATCACACTCATTTGAATTTCTGGAAAATGAAAACAGGAGGTAGTTAATGCATTGTTGACATACCTTAGACTTTCTGCACTTTATGCTTTAAATCTTCTGATAAGAAACATGCTTGAATTATATATTTATTAAATGCCTACCCACTCAAGACCATTTTGCAGGAATAACAATATGCTTGACATTTTCACTTTTCATTCATGTACACTTTAATGTACTCTATTGATGGACAGTTGAAATATCATCATGAATAGCTATTTCAGTACAATGCTGCAAAATAATTTACTGAACAGAATAATTTTAGAACAATTCGTTCAGCTTCTGTATAGCACACCAAACTCTTCAGATATATTATTATGTCATTTGGTTGATATGTTTATTTGAAATTTGTATATTTAAATTGTAGCGTAATCTGCCTAAGGCAAGCCCTTTGCTCATTTCTCCATTCCTCACAGACTTGCATTTTCATCTTCAATATTCCAAGGAACCTCCAATTTTTTAATTTCACTCAACAACGAGTAATATGGCTGGAGAAAAAAATGTGTGAGGAGTTTCCCGTGGCCTTCCTCATATGTGACTAAAGAAAGTCCACTTCCCAAAGTAACTCATTGTTTTACTTGATATTCTGACTCTGCCGCCATCACCTCCAATAATTTGCTTGTTCCCCAGTTAGCCATGGGATGAACATTGACCATTGGAAACTTGGGCCTGTGGTGGCTCAATAAATGGCAAGGAAGACTACCCCTTGAGGTCTTGAGTGACTCTGTTATCCTGTAAGTATCTTTACATATAATATACTTTTGTGATATGCTTTGTAGTGCGTATAATTTAAAATACTGTTAAAGATAATATGCATCATCACAGTAAATGATGCAAGGTAACATGTAATACAGCAGCTGTAAGAGATGTAGATGCCTTGCCTGAGATCATGGATAACAAAGCGTGGAGCTGGATGAACACAGCAGGCCAGGTAGCATCAGAGGAACAGGAAAGCTGATGTTCCAGGTATTCTAAAGAAGGGCCCCAACCCGAAACGTCAACTTTCCTGCTCCTCTGATGCTGCCTGGCCTGCTGTGTTCATGCAGCTCCACGCTGTATTATCTCTGACCCTAGCATCCGTAGGTCTTACTATCTCACCTGAGATCATGTTATTTTTCAATTATGAATAGTCATAGTGGTCCACAGCACAGAAAAAAAATGTCCTTTGATCCATCGAGTCTGTGCCAGTCAAAAACAACCACCTAACTATTCTAATCTTATTTTCTAGCACTTACCCCATAGCCTAGTAAGCCTTTTCATCACAAGTGCACATCAAAACACTTCTTAAATGTAATTAGAGTTTCTGCCTCTACCATACTTACACTCCGTGAGTTTGACATTCCCACTGCCCTCTAGGTGATATTTTTTTCCTCACATCTCAGCTGAGTAAACTACCCCTACCTAATCAGAGCCATTGGTCCCTCCACCAAGGGGAAAACTTTCTTCCTCTCTCCCCTATCTGTGCACCTCATAAGTTTATGCTTCTCAATTATGTGCCCCCCCAGTCTCCTCTGCTCCAAGGTAAATAAATCCTCAGTTTATCTAATCTCTCTTTATAACTAAAACTCTCCAGTCCAAGTAACATCCTTGTAAATCTCCTAGGCACCCTCTCCAGTGCAATCACACCTCTCTTATAATGTGGATTCCAGAACTGCATGTAATACTCTGGCTGTAGCCTCACCAACATTTTATATAACTCCAGCAATTACCAATTACTGTCAGACCGTATAGTAAGTTTTTGTTAAGAGCAATGAACTCAACACCCCCAGGTATATTGTTTTAACATTGATATTATTTTGGAACGGTGAAAACAATGGCCTACAAGCAACATCCAACCTGTGGCTATGTAACTTTTGGCCCTTGCTCATTTAGTGACTGGCCAGGTGAGCCAGGAAATTGATATTTTCCAATCAACCTGTTCAGCGATGTTATTACACACCTCTGGAGCAGGATGGAATTTACCTGGCTCAGAGGTAGAGGAACTACCACTGCACCACAAGAACCCCAGACCTAGGAACCATCTTGAATTTAAGAATTGGAGAGGAGAATGAACTAAAGACTACCTGTTAAGTGACTGTTAATGAATGACCACAGGAAGTGGTCCAGACAAAATCAAAGAGTAGTGGCTGAAGGTGAGTTGGAAATTAATTCCATTGCCTTTTGAGGAGGGATGAAGACGTGGATAAAAACAGCATCAAGATTTACAATGTAAGTAACCTTGTAATTATCTCTTTCTTTCTGCTTGATGATAAATACTGGAACAGATTTAACTGATGTAGTTTATATTTTAGAGGCCATAGTTCATGTAGGTTATAAAATCTACCAATAAGTGTGCCTAACAAATATTTGTGTTGATCTGGCAAGCTTTTAAGTTGTTCTGATACCAATAGTTTATTGATCAATTATTTTTTCAAACCTATCCCTAACACAAAATACGTTAAGGAAATTTTGTTTTTAAACTTCTTAAAAACTCCTGTAAATGCTTTCCACCCCTTCATATTGTGAATATTGCATAGGCCTATGTAGAGAAACCTGTGTTTGCTAATCCAATATGATTAGTTAACTAACCTAATAAGATTTCTTCATACAATGCATGTCATAACAGGTACTAAATGGTAACCCCAATATTTGTGTATAACCCTCTAAAACGATAAAAAAATCTTTTCACACTTAAGCCAAATCTTAAGTGCCCATCCAGTCTAAATAATTGTCCACCTGTGTAGTGAATGAATGTTTTAGTTTAGTATGCTAACTTGTTCATCATTAGTTTTAGTTCTCGTCATACTTTATATTGTCCATTACTGTGTATTTAGCTTGTTTTCCACTTTTCTCAAAATTTGCTGAGAAACTGAGAATTAGGGGAAATGTAGCCTTCAGAGAATAGTATTGAGAATGTGCTAAGTTTTTGTTTCTTACCACATCTCATTGTCTATAAGACAAATATATTAACATCAGTGCAGGAAGCAATGCTAAACTGTGGGTATGGTTATGATTTTAGAATGGAAATCAACAGTTATGAGAGTGCTTTGCATTCTCTCTCTTGGATTATTGCTGTTAAGATGCATTGTAAGACAGTATTGTACAATTAGACAAAATGTGAACATACTTAACCTGTCACCCTTTCAAAAGCAGTTTCTTTATTGCATTAAAACAGAAAGCACTGCAGAAACTCTAGACAGGTAGCATCTGTGGAGAGTTCCAGCATTCTCAGTGTTTTGCTTTCACTTAAGTTCCTTTTTTTAAACCCCTGATTGTGGTTTTAGGAGAAATAGCTTTGAGTTTATTCTTTTCGTTCCATCTACACTCCCCTTGCACTTTTATTCTAAAACAAATGCCTTAATATTTGAAAAAGAATTACGACCCATCTGGCAAAAATAATTTACATTATATCATAGAAGTAAACTATTTGTCATCCTAATCCAACCATTTACATTCTTACTGTCACACTTTCAGATGTTTAGAAATGCCAATAGGTAGGTGTATTAGGTGCATGAATATAAAGATAGGAAACCAGTCAAGATTTTGCTTTATGTACAATTTCGAGTGTGTAACACAGCAGTGCTTTTAACATGGGAACTTTATTGAAGTGAACGTAAGGTGTCTGACCACAAAATGCAAGTTTCATAGTAGAGGTCACATCACTATGGCAGACTAGGGCGACATTTGTATCTGACTGAATTTCAATCAAAACATCCCCCCCTTTGATACAAGTAAAAGAAGAAAATGCCATGCTTTACCATGTACATTTTTAGTTACCCAAGTTTCCTGAACCAGAAGTCACAGTGTAAGGGCCTTTTAGGACTGGGATGAAGAGAAATTTCTTCACTCAGAGAGTCATGACCCTGTGGAATTCTCTGCCACAGATAGTGGTTGACACCAAAACATTAAATGTTTTCAAGAAGGAGTTAGATATAGCTATTGAACCATAGGGTCATAGAGTTATATAGCGTGGAAACAGATCCTTTGGTCCAACTCATCCATGCCGACCAGATATCCAAACCCGATTTGATCCCATTTGCCAGCATTTGGCCCATATCTCTCTAAACCCTTCCTATTCATGTACCCATCTAGATGCCTTTTAAATTGGACCCGCCTCCACCATTTCCTCTGGCAGCTTGCTCCATACACACATCACCTTCTGCATGAAAAAGTTGTCTCTCAGGTCCCTTTTAAGTCTTGCCCCTCTCAATTTAAATGCATGCACTCTAGTTTTGGACTCCCTTACCCTGGGAAAAATAACTTGGGTCTTCATCCTATCCACGCCCTTCATGATTTTATAACCCTCTATAAGCCCACCTCAGCTCCAGGGAGAAAAGCCCCAGCCGAATTAGCTTCTTCCTCTATCTCAAACCCTTCAAACCCGGCAGCACCCTTGTAAATCTTTTCTGAACACTTTCAATTTGAACAACATCTTTCCTGTAGCAGGGAGATCAGAACTGAATGGAATATTTTAAAAGGAGCCTAGTTAATGTCCTGTACAGCCACAACACGACATCCCAACTCCATTACTCAAGGCACTGACCAATGCAGGTAAGTGTGCCAAAAGCCTTCTTCACCACCCTTCTTGGGACTAAAGGGTTCAAAGAATATGGGAGAAAGCAGGAACAGGGTACTGAGTTTTATGATCAGCCATGATCATACTGGATAGCACAACAGGCTCGAAGGGCCAAATGATTTACTCCTTCTCCTATTTCCTATGTTTCTATGTTGAGCAATGATATAAAAGTACTATTCTCATGCATTAGCAGCTGCTTGTTATCCCAGATTGTATCACTTTTGTTAGTTTATGTACAGACATGTCACATATTGTCTTTGAAATGGACGTATTCTGTGATGGTATACATGTGAGTTGTAGGGTTTTTCTTCAATGTCTGCTGATTGGAAGGATGTGCTCTCTGGTTTGGTTTCAAAGCCTTCTAAACTGACTCTGCAGATTTATGCTGCTACCTTAGGTACATTTTTTACCTCTTAGTTTTTTTGGCTTGTCTGACAGGGGAATCTTTTGTGACTTCTGCATCAAGATTCTTTTGTGTTCCTGCTGTTGGACCCATTCTGTCTTGCGCAGCTTGCTTGTCTGTCCATCAGTCAATGCGGCCTGAGAACCATTACAAACATCTTCGAGAGCATTGAGGGTTATGAGTCAAGCTTTCAGTTTGCTTCCACTGAGATGAGTGACTTTTCTCCACATTGTTGCATGTGTAAAGTGTAGGATTATAATCTTAAATGATGCAATTGTCCAAGCTGCTTCTCCAAATTGTGACAAACTTTCCTATTCTCCTGTGTATGTGCTGTAGCTGTTGATTTACAAGCTCAGAGTTTCTACACATGTTTAAAACTTCAAGAGCTAGATTCTCTTCTCTTTGCAGTTGCACTCTCATGATTATGCCTAAGATGATTCCATCTTTAATTAACTCATCTTTTAGTCAATCATATTCCCCAGTCACAATGAGCGGTGTTAATGACGTCATGTTGATCGATGGGCTCTTTACTTTTCTCCCTTGGACTCTAACACTGAACAGATACCATCTATGCATAATATTTACTCGTATGTTCACTGTAAATGTGTCTTCAAAGCTTTCAAATTCCTGTCGTGTGTTCTTTTCTGCTGCAGCAAGAGATTTATGGTGAAATATATTCTCAAACAATCGCTTCCCAACAGTGATAAAAGTGACTTTCACATGTTCTGGTTTGCTCAACAAGTCCATGTATTGCTGCCAATCTTCATGGAAGAATTCCCAATTCTGCCTCACATCCCCAGTAATTTGAATAGGAGTTGGAATAGTGAAAGTGCAACGATTTTCTGTTAAGCAGTGCTTTAACTGTGGCTTGTTTTGTTGATCTATTCTACTGGCAGTTCACAGCTCAACACATGGCTGTGTCTCCTTGTCTGTAGCTGTGCTTTCTTACAGCTCTGCAACACTCACTTCCATGCCTCTCCTGACACTTTATTTCAAGTTTACAACACAGCAGTGTGTTTAGCATGAGCACTTTATTGAATGAACTCAAGTTGTCTGCTCACGATGTATGCATGTATATCTCTTCACAGTGGTCACATGAGTATGCCAAACTAGGGCAGATATTTGTACATGACTGCACTTTAATCCAAAGAAGTGTTGTGTGCTCAAGGCTACTGGGTTATTATTGAAAATAAGCTGAATTTACTGAAACTTGAATTCAGCCCCTGGTGGCACAAGGAAAACAAAATAGCAGAACTTTCACAGCAAAGAGCTGGATTCATATCAACAGCCTCTCTATTCTGTTATGAAGAAAACTGCGAGAAACGAGTTAATCTTGTTTAATTTTGGTTTGCCAATTCTTCCAAAGAGCAAAAGCGACGTTTTTTTTTAAATGCTGCAGTTCAAATTCCTGTGTCAACCTGTTGCAAATTATTGCACATTTTGGTAGCACAGGCTGGAGTAAGATAATTCTGACTTGATGCCATGTGATCAGTTCAGTTTCCATTTCATTGACATTTTCTTTCAAGATCAGTCTGGTCAAGCATTCAAAATCCCATGGGAACACCAAGCATTCAAAATCCCACGGGAACAAGAGGAGACCTTTCTGTCCCTTGAACCTTTTCTATCATTCAACAAGACCATGCTAATAACTGCAATAACTACCTCCTTAGCTCCTGGACGCTCGATGTACTTGTCTGGCAAAAATCCATCGCAGCTATTCTCCTCTGGTCATAGCAAGCTGTTTTGTTCAAATCAGAGAAGCAATCCAAAGAGATACAATCAATTTGGAATCCCTGAAAGCAAGAAAAAAATAAGTCAAACTTACCAGATGCATTTTGCATAAATAAAACACTAAGTGCTAAAAACAAAATTGGAAAATAAATTCTTTCTTTGTAAACAAGTATTAAATAAAAGTTAGCTTAGTTCTTATAATTGCATTATTTTTAATGTGTCCAATGTAAATATGACTATTCTATGTCCAAATACTACAGGAAGCTCAATAAATAGTAAGGAAAAGGTAGATATTTTTGAACATGCAAGGAGTTAGAACTCAGAATTAAGAATTATCTGAGATGCAAGTGATGAAATAACTGTGGATGAGATTGATAGCAAAAATGGAGTAATATGACAGTTGAAGAGAAAAGTTGAGCTTTGAGATGAGCTTTCCTTTATCAAAAGTCAATTCACAGGGAAACCACCTAGGATGAAGGGGATCCATTCATGTGAGGTTGAGTATATTGGATCTAGATCCTCTGGAGTTGAGAAGAAATGAAAGGTGATCTTGTTCAAACATACAAGACTGTAAAGCAGCTTGACAGGGTAAAACACTGAAAGTCTTGTGGAAGTTCAGCGCGGAAGGCACAATCTTGAGAAGAGCCAGTAATTTAGAAATGAGATGAGAAGAAATTTCTTCACTCACAGGGTTGCGATTATTTGTAATTCTCTACCCCAGACGGTTATAGATGATTCATCATTGAACATATTTCTGGGGAGGCAATGGCTGAGTGGTTTTTTTGCTGGACTGTTAATCCTGAGATCCAGATAAAGTTCTGGGGGCTTGGGTTTGAATCCTGCTATGGCAGTTGGAGGAATTTGAATTCACCAAAAATCTGAGATTAAGAGTCTAATGATGTCCATGTATCCATTGCTGATTGTTGAAAAAACACATCTGGTTCAGTAATGTCCTTTGGGGAAGGAAACTGCCATCCTTACCTGGTCTGACCCACATGTGACTCCAGAGCCATCTGGTTAACTGTGAACTGCCCTCTGGGCAATTAGGGATGAGAAATAAATGCTGGCCTAGCCAGCGATGCGCTCATCCTGTAAATGAATAATAAAAAGTATTAAAACTGTAATAAACGGATTATTCACCTGTCAGAGAATCAAGTGATGTGAGGAGCTGGTGGGATAGTGAAGTTAAAACCAGTGATCAGTCATGGGCATATTGAGCAGGCCAAAGGTCAATGGGCTGTATTGTCTGCTTCTGCTCCTATCTGTTATGTCATTTTACCAATCATTCCCTTTTATTCCAGTAAAGTCCCTGCTACATTTTATGGTAAATTCTAAGTTAAGAAATGTACAAAGCTCCTGGTTAACTACATTTGCAATGGTTGTACTCTTGTTGCAAGCTGACAGAGCAATTTGTTCCACACAATAATGTTCATGCTGAGTGGAAAATATGAGGGTGGGTGTTTTATTGTGCTCGTGAGGCATAAAATTTACAAAATTACTTATGGATTGTACTAAGCTCATCACATGAAGCATTTTTTTCAGTCTACTTTCACGGACTATGAAATATTCACAAGAATGCAGAAACGGGTATATCCATCCATGTCACAATGTGGATACTTCTGTTGTATCCCTGAATTGCTCTGTTCCATTGTTATGGGGAAAAATTAAATATTGAAGAACAACATTGAAGGAACACCCATAACTCTCACACGCTCAGACCACAAGACTGACTAGCACTCTACATCTGAGATATCGAAAGTGAGCCCTTATTTGTAGCTAGATGGTGCAGATCTGATTCTCAAGTTCACTTGTTCTCTTGCCAAAGTATTGAGTAACTACAACAATGACAATTTCAACCATTACCATTAAAATGAAGGTGGTCTGCAATATCATAAGTTCTCTGGCAAAACATAGTGATCATACCCAATAGTTACCTTATTGATAATAGGAGGGCTACTGTATCAAGCCATTTCCTGTTAATTAATGGCTGCAAAGTTGCAAAAGCAAAGCATAAATAAGTGGTGTAACTTTGGTGAGCAGTAGATTGTGACCAACCATCACAGCAAGATTTTAAGTCAATACATATCATAGTTTTTCTGTTGCAAATTAAATATTAATAATTGAATGTTCTCTGGATGCGTAAGGAGCAAAATAATTTGAAAATTAGATAGTGGATTTTGTTAGCACAAATAAGACAGTTTTTGAAAATTAGTATTTGAAAGTTGTGAAGAAATAGGACAATTTATGGGCACAGGTACACAGCCCACTAAAAATGGTGATGTAGTTCAAAAAAAAATTAAGCCAATAAAGTACTGACGTACATTTCCAAAGGATTATAGTTGAAAAGCAGAAAGGTTGTGTTAAATGTATAACAGAGCTTAATAAGATCATGCTTGGAGTACTGTAAACCATTCTGGCCTCCATATTATGGAGAGCAAATAGAGACATGAGGCAATATACAGATAAGATTTACTGGAATTAGACCAAAACTAAGGTTATTGGGAAACATCAGAAAGATTGGAGTCTGAATTTAATTGGACATCGGCTGTTAATTTCAGCAAGTTTCATGGAGATTCCACAAGCCCTAATGAGTTTTCTTATGTTATCTTCCCAAACTTGACAAACTGCCTCTGCACCACGTCCCTATGTTGGCCCGCTTGTTGCACTTTCCCACTCCCTGTGGTGGAAACACTCCTCACCGTCAGGACCTCCTGAGATACCTGGTGCCATATGCCTTGGAAATGTCTGGGGCAAAGCAAATTTGGCACTCCACTTTGCAGGTGGAGATCCTGGTTGATAAACGGATGCAGATGAGAGCTTCCCTTTTCCTCCAGGATCAGCAGAGGACACCATAATACTAGAGTCTGCAAGCAGGGTTCAAAGTTGCCATCTCAGTCAGTGCAGGGTCCACAGTTTGGAGGAAATAAGCAGCAATGCTGGGACGAGGTCAATGACTGTCACTAATCCATGATGGTAAGTGCTCAAATCTTCCATCTGTTACCTCAAATTCATTTGCTCTCTGCTACTTCACACATGTCTCCTCAAGGCTCATAGTCTGTCACTCGCACCTTCGTATGCAACATCTCCCCTCACTCACTCACCAGCCCACAATGCCACAAACCTTGGAAGGCCACTGCATTGCCTACTCACTCACTCTGGTTACCCTTTTCCCCACCTGAACCAGTATGAACAGATATATCACACATTTTCATCTCATTCCTCCCTTTCCCTCATTCCAGGACAGTACAGACCATTACAGGATAGAGTAAGCCCAGATCGGTGGCGGGGAGCCCAATGTTTGGTTCCTCGTCCTCTTTTGAGATGAGGTTCCTCACCCTGGCTGGGGACAACCACAACTGGTCCTGTGGAGAGGCTGAAGCATCCATGTCTTGGTATGACTCATTGTTAATTGTTGCCCACCACTGCCCATACAGTCACTGTGAAAGTCCTCATAGCATCTTTAAACGTCTACCTCTTGTTTACAACACATTCTCTTTTGTCTCTTGTAGGTATCCATCATACCTGCACATCTTGGCAGCCAAGGAGTTGGCTCGCAACACATTTCTGCCTCTGCCTCTAAAGGAGAAGCCACAGAGCCATCAGCATAGAACAGCAAGATTGTGTCCTGATCCTCGACCAGCTCAGATTCTGATACCTATGTGGCTATTTTAGCTTGGATAGAGTTGGAAACACCTGCTGATAAGCACATCCTTGCCACGTTTCAATAGCTGGTGGAGGAAGAAACACTCCAGGTCACTGGCACTCAGGACCACCAGAGACCAGGCACCTCTCAGATCCAGGTAGAAGAGGGACCCCACGGCATCAACAACTCAGAACTCCATTCAAATGCAAGAGTAGACACAGGAGCAGCAGGCAGAGGTACTGAGCAAACTGACTGAAAGGTTCCAAGACTTCACCAATGCTATTTGTACCATGCTGTTTTTCTAGCATGCAAGGGTCTGACTATCCCCATGGACAGGTTTATAGTTGCCACTGAGAGAGTCTGGTCCAGCACACTCAGTGTCTTGTTGGATATACCTCAGATCTGCTCAAGCAGTATTGGCAAGATGACAAGGGACAAAGGACCTTGACCTCACTCTGGGTGTCTTTTCACAAGGAGACAGGACAGCGCCAGTTGGCACCCAGCCAGAAAAGGAACCCAAACACAGGCACACCCCCACCCCTAGAAGTCTCCTCTCGGGACCTTCTAGAGGTGGCCAGGCTTTCTGCCTCCATCCTATCTGCCACACTCAAGCCTGTGGGAGTTCAAGCCAAGGAGGGTGAACCTGCATCTGGGCAGGATACACTCAGCATGTCTGGTTGATGCAGTATGTTTGACACAAATGCTGCTGAGACATATGTGCTAAAATGCATGTCAATATATATGCACTGTAAGTCTGTAGGTTTTGGCTGAAGGCGTAAACCACAAAAAGGCAAAGCAGAGATGCTACTGGCATTCAAGTAAGTGAAGCGTAAATGAGCACTAAGAGAGTAAGTGAGGAGTTCTGAGATACACCCTGATTCAATCCATGAGTTTACTACCTATCCCTGAGTGCAAAGTATTCGTGAAGCAGTATTCTAATAAAAGGTAATAGTGCAATCCAAAGTAAAGCACTGAAGCGCAGAACCATATCATACATAGATTGGCAACATCCTAAGAGTGCAGTGAGTCTGGTACTTGGATATCAGTCTCTGTGGACGGGGGAGTGTGGGCCATCATTGCCCATGAAGCTGACCCAAAATGCTTGTGACTGTTGTCTAAGATTGGGGTACAGAGGATTGAGTGGGTAACCACTCTGACTTCCACGTCAGGAGCTGTCGATATCTAGTTTCTATCAGGCTGGTGGGAGAATGGGAAACTGTACATCAATGAAGACAATTAATTCATTGTGAGATGTTAAAACACATGAACAGACCCTTCACTACTCACGAGTAAGAATCTCATCTCGCTGTTCAACACTTGGTTCGAAAATGGGACTTTTGCCCTCAAAGTTTGACAGCTCCTCACTGCTGAACTCATGCGATTTTCCCAACTTTCTCTGCAATGCTGACATTTTCCAGCGTCTGAAAGATTGCAGTCAGGGTCTCTTTTTTCCCAAAAACAGAAAACTGAGCGGTGACCTGGCAGAGACATTCAAAACTATGAAGGAGTTTGCAGCATAGATGTAGAGTAGATGTTTCCACTTGTAGATGAAACAAGATCTTGTGGCCATAAATATAGATTAATCCTGTAGGATACAAATGAGATATAGAATCTGCTACTACAATGAGTACTCAAGATGAACAGTACAGATGTAGTCGAGGGGAGTCTAGGTAAGCACATGACAAAGGAATCAAAGTATATAATGATGCAGTCAGATGCAAAAGTGTGAGGACCGGCTTGTGTGGAAAACAAATATCATCATGGACCAGTTGGGCCAAATGGCTTGTTGCCAAGATGTAAATACTATGTGATATGAAGGGTCAATGCATTGACTAAAATTATATATAAATGGAAGAAGTGCTATGAAAGAAAAACTAAATGTCAAGTCAGCATTTTCAAAGTAATTGTCAAATGTACTCTCTTGTGTTCATAAATGCATCTTTGTAATGTGCCATAATACATGACGACTTAATACAAGGTAATACAAGGTAAAAGCTAAACTGTGTCTAAAAACATTTGTGTTGCTAATACTAAATAACCATAATTCAGCAAACACTTATATAGGAAATCGTAAATCTATCTGTCATGTCATTATCCAGGAAATAAGAATGTATTATTTGTCCTCTCTGACTTCACACCATTTTAGGAAGGAGCAAGTTAATAAAGCTTATAAAAATATAAATGGGATTTAAGGCTTTTAAGTTCAATAACAAAGAGGTCATGCAGGCTGCATAAATCATTGGTTAAACTACAGATTAGGAACTAAACACTGACCTGACATAGTGCACGGCAGTCTCTTGCTATTAACACTTGATGTTAGGTGTGTGGTTTTCTACAATCTCCCAAATCTATAGGGGGAAACGCAGTTTCATTTTTTCAAGGCATAAATGGGCCTATGAAAGTATGATCACATACTCCTTAAGTTAATGCCAGCACTTGATGTTAGATTGCTTTCTCCACACAAGTTGCATTTTGACTTGACAAAACAGAACTTCTGTGCATGACAGCCAGGTGTTATCAACTCTGATTGGAAGAATTCCTGGAAGTTTTATCTCATGACCCATCACTTCGAACATTTCATCCTACCACCACACCTCTGCCACTGATACAAACTCTAGCTGTAGGGCCAATTGGAAAGCCAATATGTATTAGTTAATAATTTTTATTCATCTTGACTGTCCATTAAACGGAGCTTTCACCACTTCCCATCATGCTGTTAACTCCACCCAAAACCCACTTCTTCATTATGCCTACAACTAATTCATTTTCAAGAAAAATAGAAAGGACACCTTCAGAAACAAAAACAGAAATTGCTTGGGAAACTCAGCAGGTCTGGCAGAGTCTGTGGAGACAAAGTAGAGTTAACGTTTCAGGTCCAGTGACACTTCTTCAGAACCCAAAAAGACTACCTTTCTTTTTGATATCCTGATATTGTTCTGATCAACTGTGGAGAAAATGCATCCCAAGGATAGTTTCTTCAATTCCTAGAATGACCCACCAAAGTTGGCAAATCTCATTAGAACTAGACTATTACCGAACTGAGGGAATGCAGCACTGTTGGAGGGGCGGTGTTACAGATGAGATGGCGATGTTAAACCTAGGTTGTCCAACATATAGCCTGGGATCCAGAATCTGGTGTTATGCCTTTCTCTGTGATCAAAATTGGGCTCAGTGGAACTGAGTAATTAACAAACAGCTCCTCCTGCATTCACAAGCCATGTCCCTCCCACATTTGCTGCTGGTAGTCACACCAGGAAGCCTACCAGCAGAAAATATGAGAGAGAATTGTTTTCACAGTCAGTGCATGTTCTCTTTCTGCACTTAGCTGTGGTCTCTCTCACCCTTCTACACATGCACTGGCCCTCTGAAAAAGCACAGGGGTTAAGATGGTGGAATGGAATGTGGAGGTCACGATGAATGGAGATGCACCAACAGAACACACCCATCTGCTCATGTTGCTGGAGTCTCAGACTAGGCAGATTGAGAACGTGTGTCTTGCTACCTTCACAACCATCCAGAGTTCATCTTCTGTGGTAAATTGTCCAAAACCTCTGTAGGCTTATGTGAGAAGTGAGTGGGTCTGTCTCTATGTGAGAAGGAGGGAGTTAGTGGGAAGGAAAGAACAAGGAAGAGAGTAGCCTGTGGGATGAATGTATGTGCATGTGAGAGAAAATGAGCACCCTGAAACTGGGGAAGAAGGAGACACAAATCCACACTTCTCCTCCTTCCTCTGCAAAAGTCTGTGTACCCTGCAGTTTGGGAGAGGATAAAACCGAGGCTGAAAGACAAACCACTTCCAACATCCCCTTTTGTAAAAATTCCACCTTGGCAAGCTCTGAGTATACACTAACACAAGGTTAGGATTAGTTAAACCATGCTCTTTAGTTTAACGTTTGTCTCCATCCATTTCCCTGCTGTTTAGAACTTAGTCTTAGTCTCTCTAGTTCTACATATGCTAAAAGGCAAAGTGTTTAATTGGTTAGGCCTGCTGTTTGGTACATTTTATTAATTACACTTTTAATTATCAATATATTTGGTTTTTCTATTACAGTTGCAACATATAAGAGGCATTTGGGCAGACACATGAACAGGCAGGTAATGGAGGGATATGGGCCATGTGGAGGCAGATGGGATTAGTTTAGAATGGCATCATGGATGGCACAGACAGGGTGGGCCAAAGGGCCTGCTCCTGTGCTGTACTGGTCTATGTTTCAATTTATTGCTTCGATATTGACTTTCTTTTGGTTTCATGAATTCCATGTTTAATATTGTGCCACGCCTTCTGTTTCTAAAACTTGTTACTAGACCCTTGAAAGAGAATAAAATTGAAGTGAGATCAATCGTATGAAAAGTTTGGACAAGTCTGTTAAATCAAAGTTCCATTTAGTCTCTCAGGTCGACAGAATACATTCATGGCACTATTCTGGAGACTTTTTTCCTGTATCCTTATCAAGATTTATTCCTCCATAAACGTAGCTAAAAACAGGTTATCTTGTCATTACCATTTTGCTGCTTGTGGGACCATCAAAATGACTCCAACTGCTTTACAGCTAATGAAATAATGTAATAATGTAGAAAATACAGTAGATAATTGTATTGTACGGGATTAATAGGTGCAAGTTAATAGTAAGACTGCAGGTAAAATGTGAGATGATGTAACTTCAAGAGACTGGGATCTGAGAGAATCTAAAATCATGAGAGGTCTGGGCAGAGAAAATCAAAGGAAAATCTTTCCACACATGAAAGAATCAAGAGGAAGAGGGCACGGACTTTAAGTAATTTGTTGAAAAAGCAAAAGTCATCAGAAGAACATCCTTTTCATGCAGCAAGTGGTTAGGGTCTGGAATACACTGCCTGAGAGTGTGGTGGAGGCAGGCTCAATTTAGGCCTTCAAAAAAGAAATGGACAATTATTTGAAAGGGAATAATCTGCAGGGTCATGAGGAAAAGGCAGGAGAATAACACAGTGTGAGATGCTCATTTGAAGAGGCAGTGCAGACATGATGGACCTCCTTCTGTATTGTAACGATGATTCTGTGATTATATGTCTCAAGGGCAATTCCAGTGGACAATAAATACTGGCTTTGCCAGCAATGCTTACATAACTTGATCATGTGTGGCATCAAGGAGCCCTAGCAAAATTAGATTCAATGGGAAATCACAGTTGGATAGTTGTAGTTGTAGTTGTCAAAAAATGAAGATAGTTGTGGTAGTTGGATATCAGTCATTCCAGCTCTAAGACATCTCTGCAGGAACGCCTCAGAATAGTGCTCTATGCCCAATCAGTTCCAGCTTCATCAATGACCTTCCTCCATCATAAGGTCAGAGGTGGAAAGGTTTACTATTGAACAATGAAAAACACCATTCATAACTCTTCAGATATTTGTAAAGATCCTTTCTTTTTCAGTTTTCTGTATTTGTTTTCTTGTGGTCTAAAATAGGGAACAAAAAGAAACTATTTTAAAACCTAAGCATTGTGGAAAGATTTACTGCACTTTTTAAAAGTAATTAGCCTGATATTCATTTTAAGTATTGTTTGTTCAAGCACTTGAGTGGTGTGGTAAATTGCAGTTGCAGATGAGCTGGAACCAAGGGGTGTGTAAGAAGAAAGATTCAGCCAGCATTAAGCACCCAAGGTCTCAGCTGGTGTAAAACCTAAATATTACTACATCAAACCCATTCATGCACTTCCAACTCTGTCTAAAACATAAGAGTTGGAATCATTACTTGGTGCTGCTAACTCATATCAAAAATCTCTTCCTAATTGCAGAGAGACAGAGTAGCCTCTTTGGAAGCTGTAAAGATGCACGAAGAAAATGCACAATCAAACAGTGAAAACTGTTTATTTTGAAAGCTAACATTTCTGCCAATCCTCACAAGTTCCAATCGCATGCAGAAAGGTGCGTCATGTGACAGGAATGAGATTGGAGCATCTCTCATAGTATTGTGAAAGAAATGAACAACCAATTGTTGTACATCAGTACTGTCAGAGTGGCGATTGGGAGCCATTAGCTTGCATCAATATTTGAGAATATATTAAAAGCAAAGTACTGCAGATGTTGGAGATCGGAAATTACAAAGTGCTGGAGAATCCATACCACCCCACCATCCCTCCCATTTTTTGTTACATGGATTTTCTCTTAGCAGAACTGAGCAATTTCTACCATTGACAGTTACAATTAACACCTACTCTTTATCTATAACTCATCTATACTACATTAGCATTCCCTTCGTCCTTTGCTCTTGGCACGATTTCCATCTGCTCCATTTGCTGCTCCCTGCAACAACCACCAGCCCTTCCAAAAAAAGGCATCACTTTTCAAGGCTCCTTTAGTTCTAAAGGATAATCATATTGGGACTTGAAACATTAACATTATTTGTCTCTCCAAGATGCTGCCAGATCTGCTGAGTTTCTCCAGCATTTTGTGGACATTGGCACATCATCTCTAGGACTGAACGTTCACTCTCCACTTGATTACCAAGTGTTGACTACATTGTTAGCTACATTGTCAGGATTTGGTCAGCAAACTCTACTGATCACCCTCATCAGCACAACTTCAAGGTTGAGTATCTCACAGGTTCATGCAATAGAGTTGATTGCACAGAGCTGTAACCTCATTCATAGATCTCAACATGCTTTTTATGAGCTCAAACAAACAAAGATAATTAATTCATTACTACTTGATGCTTGATGGTGACAATCAAAATAGAACTCCAACCTCCATGCCACTAACTTCTTCTGTTGTGGACTAGGCCAAACTCCCTCAAAACATATCAAGGAGATAGTCTAGACCCTAACATTTTCTAATCTTAAAGGCAAGTGCCAGGCATTAATTTCTGGATGCAATTCGATTGGTCAAACTGCCTGACTTGAAGAGAAACACACTTCATTCATACACTGTAGTTGAAATACAGACAAAGTAAAAAATAAAATAAAATAATTTAATAATAATTAACTGTAACTCTATCAAAATACTTAACAAAATAATAAGCTGCTCATTAACTGTTTGAATATGGTAACATTCTATTATCACACCTTTGGCAAAGGAAAATTCAGTAACGTGGATTGTCTTACATGCAATTCTGACAGTAGGAAAAGAACCCAAGCATTTATCTGTAAGAGAAGAAGCTTCCACATCCAGCTTCAAGATCCCAGCAGCTTCTAGTGAAAGCTAAGCTAAAAGCCCTGATCCTGTGGGAGCTTGACTTGAATCATTCAGGCTGCTTCTATTGATCTAACTTTAAAAAATAACAAGGCCTCACAATCTATTTACTTTATTGGCTTGAAGCAGACCACTCAGTACCCCTGTCTCAACCTCGCTGCATAAAAATAACTAGGACAAAATACACCTCTTAAAGCCATAGTATCATCACACATCCCCTTCCTCTGCTCTCACTTTTGTCTTTCCCACTGAAATAAATGAGAATTCGAGAATGATATGTGCTGATGGCACAAAGAATGGATCAGTACTGCAGATAGTAAAGTTCTTTATGTACAGCAGTGAGGTAAGCTGCAGTAATTACAAATTTACATTGGTTTTCTACCTGAACTGAGTAAATGTACTGACAAAAAAAACTGGACTGATGAACAGGAGATTGTGCTGAGCAGTCACAGTCTTTAATCTCTTTGTCATTGCCTCTGATATTCCAGTAGGTGCCATTAGCATTTGTTTTGGCATAATGCTGAAAGGTTCTAAGATTAATCTTTTCTCAAATACAGAAGGAATTTTTTAAATTTTTTTTTTGAAATGCAAATTTTGACATTTGCCACTAAGATTCTGGATCTGTTTATAGACTGTAAAACTGTGCATACCATTAACTTGGAGCAAGTGAAACAACAATGTTTACGCAAATACACTTGGATATAATAAAAATCTGATTTATTGCCCATATAATAAAAGTTTTACTAGCTTTGATTTATGGCATGTGCTGTCATTAATTTTCATGAATCTAGTCAGTGCATTTTATAGAGCTTCCTTTGTGTTGTGTTTGAATTGCACTAGAATTAAGATCTGCATAGACGCAGCCTCAGAAGAGAGCTCTGCCCCAACTACCCTGGCCCCATCCCCCCAAAAAACAGTGTCAGCAGTTTTTTATACTTTTCAAGTCAACTTTTTGAAATCTATTAGCATTCTTAATTGCATCAAAGCAGTCATTCATTTCCAACTGGCAAAACACCCAGTAGTCATATCATTTCCATTTTTTAAGACTGCAGATATGCATTGGGAGATTTAGGTCCAATAGCTAAATCATTTTACAGTGTGCCAAGTGTGCAGTTAAAGTTTCCTGTGGAAGACAATAACTGCTTAGCCCTGATTACTTTCTTAAGGGAAAAAAAAGATGAAACAAATAATGATTAAAGCAATTAAAACTTTCCTAAAAGTAGCTGAGTTTCATTGGGAGATGCCTGCTGTGATTATTGAGTTTCAAATTAGACAATACCACATTGGGATGAAATCTGTCATGCGTTCTGCTTACTGTAGACACACTGGCTACCTTGTTGAAAGAAGGTACAAAGTCACATGATCATAATATTAGCACAGGTCTATTTTTTACACTCAAGCACTATATCTAGATAAACCCAGAAAGGACATTCATTTTGAGTCAAGAGAAGTTGATTGATTACATTACTTTCAAAACACAATTTCATTTGCTAGTCCCACATATCTTTATCAGGCAGCATCCTCAATGACTCAGGGTCACTGAACCTTTATGTATGCTGATTTTATGAAAGCAAATGTAGAAAGTCTATCCCAAGTCTATCCTCTCTAGAATGGGAATTGAAATTTGCATTGTTGATATTATTCCAAACCATGTGTGCTAGTTGTCTAACCTACCGAACCAACCAGTCCTCCTTCCTTCTATTCATGAATCTAGTTAAGGAGTACAAAATAGCTTTTTAATACCTTTGCTGACTTTCAAAAGCAGTTTTTTTTGGGTATTCATAAATATTTCTGCAAATTTTGTCAGAACTTTCTCTTTCGTTGGGGGAGTGACGTAGAAAGAACAGTAGTAAAGCCCTTTCCATTTTATTAGAAAGTTATATCTATTTTCATCCAAATTCTTTTTCTCCTTACCCATGGCAGCTTTACATTCATGCTGTGTGAGTGTACAGTTGTGTTAGCAGTGGTAAACACATTACAATTTCACAATATTATCTCAAGTGCTGTTGGAGCTTAAAAATTGGCAAGGTGCTGAATTCTGGTATTTGAATAAATTTGATGATACCACGTGATAAAACTAATATCATGCTGATAACATGAGGAGTTGACAACCACCTATGTAGCTGACTTGAATAGTTTAATAACCGATAATGGTGAAAAATGTACAGGAGATTAATCTGGCACACTACCTTCAATTCCTTAAAATGTTGGCTTAAATCCTGCTGAATTGATGAAATGAACAAATAACTGAGATTATTTCTTAAAGAGTTTCATTGTAAAGCTAAGGGTTATGTTAAAATGATACTGAACCTCAGTTCAACTGTACTTGAAATAATACAATGAATGATTCTGGTGTCTATTTTATCAAAAGGATATCCAGGCATTGGAGAAGTCATTCAAAAAAAAAAAATTCCCTGTCAGGACAGCTAAACTCAGACTTGATACCTATAAAGGGACTTAAAAAAACAGGCTGGGCTCTTCAAGAGACCACAAACATATTTCCTGATTGAACTCTCCAGTTTTATAAAAATGTTTTTGACAGGATAGCTACAGAAAAATGTATGTAGATAAGACCAGAATTAGGAGCATAGACATGAAAAATTGCAATAGGTACTTCAAGAGAATAATCTTTACCCAGAAAGTGGTTACAGAATTCCCTACCACAGGGAATAGCTGAGGTAATTGACAAAGATGAAGTCAAGAGGAAGCTAGATAAGTACATGGTTAAGAAATGAAGAGAAGAATATCTTGATAGGGCTACAATAAGAAGGATAAGGAGGAGCAGAAATTGGAACTAGAGAATAACAGCAAAATGTCCTGGTGAAGGGTTTCGGCCCAAAATGTTGGCTTTCCTGCTCTTTGGATGCTGTGATTTTCCAGCTCCACATTTGTTGACTCTAGCTTCCAGCAACTGCAGTCCTTACTGTCTCCAATAACAACAAAATGTTAAGGATTAAGGGTCTCTATCTGAATGCGCGCAGAATTTGTAACATGGTAGATGAGTTGACAGCACAAATAGAAATAAGTTAATATGACTTGATAGCTACCATAGAGATGCGGTTACAGGGTAACTGGACTGGGAACTCCGTATTCAAGGAGATTTGACAATGTGCTAGAAAAGGAAAGGAACTTGGATAGTTGTGCGAATAAAAGAAGGTATCAATGTGTTGCTGAGTACCATATGTGAGCACCATAGAATGTGATATGAATTCAGTTTGGGTGGAAATAACAAACAACAAGAGCTTCTGTGGATGTATGAAAAGAAAATTGTTAAAACAAATGTGGGACCCTTGCAGGAAGCATCTGACAGAAGCATTTGACAAACATGAAGTCAAGGAGAATTTATAAATTTATAATTTGAACAGATATTTTGCATTTGTCTTCACGGCGGAGAACACCATAATTGTCTCAAAAAGATCAGTAAGCAAGGTGCTAATGGGAGGAAAGATCTTGTAACAGTCTCTGTCATGAGGAACATAATATTTAACAAATTAATGCGATGAAGACAGGCATTTTGCCAGGGCTGAATAGCCTGCATCCAAGGGCTTTAAAGGACGTGGCTGCAGAGATATAATGGAGGTGTTGGTCAAAATATTCTAGAACTCATTGGATTCCAGGAGGGTTTTGCTAATGTGATGCCCTGTTTAAACAAGGAGGTTAACAGAAAGCAGGAATCTACGGGCCAGTTCGCCTAACATCTGTAACTGGAGGAAATAATCAAGCCCATTTGGAAGGAAGAAATATTAGGATAGCTTAATACAATCAATCAGAGTCAACATGGTTTTGTGAAAAGCAAGTTTTTTTAGACATATTTGCTAGAATTCATTGAGGATGTGACAGGCAGAGTTGATAAAAGGGAACAGGGAGATGCAGGTATTTGGATCTCCAGAAGGCATTCACTAACGTGCAAAATAAAAAGTTTATTACATAAAATGGGAACTCATGGTATGAGTGGTGGCGTTGCATGAATTGAGTTAATCACTAAAACAAAACATAGATCTGTGAATACTGGAAATCTGAATCAAAAAGAGAAATTGCTAGAGAAACTCAACAGTTCTGCCAGCATCTATGGAGAGGACGCAGAAAGGTCCTTGGACACAAAACATTAACTCTGCTTTCTCTCAACAGATGCTACAATTAAACTGAAGATTTCCAGTAACTTCTGTTCTTGTTTGAGCAATTGAGAATTGAGGATGAATTGAGGATTGGTTCACGCACACAAGACAAAACATGGGATTAATGGATTTCAGGTTGGAAAAATACAACTTGTGAAATGCTACAGGATCCGTTCTAGGGTCTCAAATATCTACTGCCTACATTAACGACTTGGAGGAGGGAACAGAACATAATTTACTCATATTTGCTGATGGTTAGTGAGAGGGCATGTTTTGATGAGGACATAAGGGATATTCAAGGGGATTTGGATAGGTTGAGTGAGTAGACAAACAATTGACAGATGGTGTTAATGTCGGAAAGTTTGAGATCATATGCTTTGGTAGAAAGAATCAAAAGGCAGAACGAAATGGAGACAGTCTCCAAACAAAGTGCAGCTCAGAGCAATCTGGGTGTTCTCGCACATGAAATACAAAGAGTTAGCATTTTAGTGCAGCAATTAAGAAGGCAAATGCAATTTGGACCTTTAATTGCCAGAGTGTTGAAGGTTAAAAATGGGGACGTCTTTTAACAATTGTACAGGACATTGGTTCGGGGGGACCTGGATTGTGTTGTGCAGTTTGTGTTCCTGTAATTAAGGAAGGATTCATTATAATTGGAGGCAGCTCAAAATAGATTCATGAGTGATTCCTAGAGTGAAGAGTTTGAACTTGTCAAGAACCGCTAAACAAGTTAGGCCTTTATTCATTAGAGTCTAGAAGAATAATGGCTAATCTTATTGAAACATGCAAGAGTTTGAGCGGATTTGATATAAAAAGGAGGCATTTATAGAATATAAAACATTGAACTTCGGACAGTACGGAACAGGGTCAGGCCTTTTGGCCCACCATGTCTGTGCCGATCATGGTGCCATTCAAAGCTAATCCAATCTGTCTGCACACGGTCCATATCCCTCTATTCTGTGTCTGTTCAGGTGTCTGTCTAAATGCCTCTTAAACTTTGCTTCTGCCACCTGTCCCTGGCAGTGCATTCCAGGCGCCTAGTACCTTCTGTATAAAATAAATTTCCTTGCATATCTCCTTTAAACTTTCTCCCACTCACCTTAAACCTATGACCCCTAGAATTTGACTATTACACCCTGGGAAAACAAAACTCTGACTATCCACACTATCCATGCCATTCATAATTTTGGATATCTCTACCAGTTCCACCCACAGCCTCTGACACTCTAGTGAAAATAATCCAAGCTTGTTCAAACTCTCCTTTTCACTAATATACTCTAATCCAGATAACATAGAATCATAAAGTCATAGAGATATATAGTACGGAAACAGACCCTTCGGTCCAACTTATCCATGCCAACCCGATATCCTAAATTAATCTAGTTCCATTTGGCAGCATTTGGCCCATATCCCTCCAAACCCTTTCTATTCACATACCCATCCAGATGTCTTTGAAATGCTGTAATTGTACTGGCCTCCACCACTTCCTTGGCAACTCATTCCATGCATGCACCACCATCTGAATGAAAAATTTGCCCCTTATGACCCTTTTTAATCTTTCCCCTCTCAACTTAAACCTATACCCTCTAGTTTTGGACTCCCCCACCATGAGGAAAGACCTGGTCGATTTACCTTATCCATGCCCCTCATGATTATGTACACTTCTAAAAGGTCACCCCTCAGCCTTCGACGCACCAGGGAAAATAACCTCTGCCTATTCATCCTCTCCCTATAGCTCAACCCTCCAACATTGGCAACATCTGTGTAAATCTTTTCAAGTTTCACAACATCCTTCCTATAGCAGGGAGGCCAGAATTGCACGTAATATTCCAAAGTGGCCTAACCAATGTCCTGTACAGCTGCAACGTGACCTCCCAACTCCTATACTCAATGCACTGACCAATAAAGGCAAGCATACCAAATGCCTTCTTCACTATCCTATCTACCTGGGACTCCACTCTCAAGAAACTATGAACCTGCACTCAAACGGCTCTTTGTTTAGCAACAATCTTCAAGACCTTACCATTAAGTGTATAATTCTTGCCCTGATTTGCCTTTCCAAAATGCAACACCTGACATTTATCGAAATAAAACTCCAACTTCACTCCTCAACCCATTGGCCCATCTGATCAAGATCCTGTCGT
The DNA here is from genome assembly GCF_021869965.1 of Rhincodon typus. Lineage (NCBI taxonomy): Eukaryota > Metazoa > Chordata > Chondrichthyes > Orectolobiformes > Rhincodontidae > Rhincodon > Rhincodon typus. The sequence continues at coordinate 84,860,612 of NC_063337.1, forward strand.
ACTCTGAGGTAACCTTCTTTGCTGTCCTCCAATTTTGGTGTCATCTGCAAACTTACTAACCACACCTCCACTGTTCACATCCAAATCATTTATATAAATGATGAAAAGCGGTGGATCTAGCACTGATCCTTCTGGCAGACCGCTGGTCACAGGCCTCCAGTCTGAAAAGGAAGTTTCTACCACCACCTTCTGTCTTCTACCTGCAAGCCAGTTCTGAATCCAAATGGCTAGTTCTCCCTCTATTCTGTGTGATCTAACCTTGCTAACCTGTCTACTATGCAGAACCATGTTGAACGCCTTACTGAAGTCTATATAGATCACGTCCACTGCTCTACCCTCATCAATCTTCATTGTTACTTCTTCAAAAATCTCAATCAAGTTTGTGAGACTCAATTTCCCATGCACAAAGCCATTTTGACTATCCCTAATCAGTCTTTGCCATTCCAAATACATGTAAATCCTTTCCCTCAGGATTCCATCCAACAACTTCCCCACCACATATGTCAGGCTCATTGGTCTCTAATTCCCTGGCTTTTCCTTACCACCTTTCTTTAATAGTAGCACCATGTTAGCCAACGTCTAGTCTTCCGGCACCTCACCTGTGGCTATCAATGATACAAATATCTCAGCAAGGGTCTCAGCAAACTCTTCCCTAGCTTCCCACAGAGTTCTGGAGTGCGCCTGATCAGGTCCCAGGGATTTATTCATCTTTTAAGACATCCAGCACGTCTTTCTCTGTAATATGGACAATTTTCAAGATGTTGCTATTTATTTTCCCATGTTCTTGATCTTCCATATCCTTCTCCACAGTAAACACTGATGCAAAATACTTATTTAGTATCTCCCCCATCTCCTGCGGTTCCACACAGAGGTGGCCTTGCTGATCTTTATGGGGCCCTATTCTCTCCCTCGTTAGCCTTTTGCCCTTAATGTATTTGTAGACTCCCTTTGGATTCTACTTAACCCTATTTGCCAAAGCTACTTCATGTCCCCTTTTTGCCGTCCTGATCTCCCTTTTAAGTATACTCCTGCTACTTTTATATTCTTCTAGGGAATCTCTCAATTTCTGCTGTCTATACCTGACATACGTTTCCTTCTTATTCCTGGCCAAAAAAAAAATCAATTTCTCCAGATATCCAGCATTCCTTACACCTACCAGCCTTTCCCTTCCTGGTAAACTTTATTTGCACCCTCTCCAAAATCTGCACATCCTTCTTATTGTGTAATGACCAGAACTGCACACAATACTCCAAATGTGGTTGAACTAAAGTCTTCCGCAGTTACAGCATGACTTGCCAACTTTTATACTCAATAACCTGACCGATGAAGGCAAGCATACCATATGCCTTCATTACCACTGAAATAACTCCATCGAGGCTAGCATCCCATCACCAAGTCATCCGTAATTTACATGTGAAAAGTCTTTGGCACTGGCCCAGCTCCATCAGAGCCAGCTCTCAGAATGTCAGAATATTTGACACCCCTCTTTTGTCTGTTAACCAGTGATCCCTGATTGGACCAGATTAACATCCCCAATCAGGGAACTCATATTCTATGAATTCCAGCTGGCTGACCTTGTTATAATCATGACAAACACCTTTTGTATAGCCATTTTCATGATGGTATGGACTTGGAACCCAAGATCCCTCTGTATATCAATGCTCCTGATGGTTTTCCCATTACTGATCTTTTACTTCTCTCTTGTATTTGACCTCCCAAAATGCATCAACTCACACTTTCCATCTGCCATTTTTCCACCCAACCTTCCTTGTGATTTATATGTCAATGTATCCTTTGATGATCTTTCTCACTATCCCCAACTCCACCAACTTTCCTGTTGCCTGCCAAATGTACAAATTAATCAGACCAGCTACATGTTCACCCAAATCATTTAATATGTTAGAAACACCGGAGGTCCCATCACTGATCCTTGCGGAACGCCACTGTCCACTGACTTCCAGTCATAAAAACATCCCTCCACAAATACCCTCTGTCTTCTGTGGCTAAGCCAATTTTGTATCCAACTTGCCAGCTCACCATGGCTTTCACATGACTTAATCTACTGGACCTGCCCACCATGAGGGATTTTGTCAAATGTATTTTAAATTAAGATACAAAGGAATTTGTTCTTTCAGAGGGTAGTATATGTCTGTAATTCTCTATCCTAGTGAGTTGTGGAGGCTAGATCAATGAAATTATTTAAAGAGGAGGTATATAGATTAATGAAATATCAAAGATCTGACAGCTGTAAAGAGCTGGTGTGAAAGAGGAGTTGAAGCCTGTAGCAGAACAGTATGATCATATAGAATGGTGGGCAGGCTAGAAGGCCTGAATGGCTTACCCTGTTCCTATTTCTTATGTTCTAATGATAGAAGAAGGCTTGTGAGGAGCATATTTACCAGCACAGACTGAATAGACTGAAAGGTTCATTTCAGTTCTGTGATTGACCACCTCCACCCCAAATCCTTGCCAGCTTTTGAACTTGTAGAATTACACAAATTCCAACTCCATTTTTAGATTATGTTTGCATAGTTAAATTTGCATGCCATCAGCACTTTGAAAGATCAATTCTCAACATTTGTCTTACTTCCATTAATGACAGAGTACTGGAGGAACTGATCATTTTGTACAGCACCAGATGCAAATAGACAAATGCAGAAACATTAAATTAAAAACTGGAAATATTAATTGAGCTTAGCAGAGGAGGAGCAGTCCCTGGAATAGCCATTGCTACTCATTTATTTTTCTTTTATTAAATAGTAACCCAAATCAATTTAAACATTAATCTTATTCATACCAATCAATATAAACTTTGAAAATGCAATGATTCAATTCCATGCAGTGATTTTTTTGCATGTATTTCATTTCCTTTAAAGTTCAGTGTTTCAGTTGAGATCAACATTCTTTCAATTTTCTCCTAGATTCTAGCTTTTAAATCAACATGTTAGATTTACTTGTAATTCACAGTTGAGAATTCATGCTAATCTGACTTCCCTCCAAACTTAACACATACTAAAACTTAATGAGGTCAGCACTCTAAATCAACAATATTCCTCATGTTTATATCAATTCTAATTATTACTTATCTAACAGTTAATTCAGAACTATGCTGAATTGGAATGAAAAGCTATATTAATTTGAGTAGCATTTAATAGAATACTGTTTCACCTGTTTTGATATTCCTTATTCAATTCTCAATACTTGAGGCAGAATTTCATGGGGAGCAGTGGTTTCATAGATTGTTTGCCCACTTCATCTTCCCATCCCCAATTCTATAGCCCCAGTCTGAATTTATTTTTTTTTAGCTCTTTTGAAATAACGCAGTAGAGGTCATATCTTGTCACAAAATCACTCTTTATTTACACGCAGAGAATCCTTTGATACTAATCCAGCTTCCTCGGAGCCAGCTCTCAGAGCGAGCAAAACCTCTGACATTCCTGTTTATATCTGTCAGCCAGCACTCTCTGATTGGACTAGATTAACAGTCCCAATCAGGGAACTCATATTCTATGAGGCCCACCTGGCTGACCTCATCACAATCACTATATCCATTCCCCTCTAAGTCTGAGGACATAAGCCAGTTCTTTTCTTGTAACTCCTCCTGCGGTGTTTTAGCACCAGATCATGTTCCTTCAACTCTACCTCAGTTATGCATGACATGTAATGCACAGCAGCTCACCTCTTGCATCTGGATCACAATTGGAGCATCTCGGAAAATAAATTCACTCTCCTCTTTAGGCGGCAAAGGTGTCAAGGAATTAACATCCGCTAGATTCATCTCAGATTCTGAGGTATCTTCAACACTTGACGGAAAGGGAGACCCCACGGGTTCTGGATCAGTCAGAAAGACTGTCAAGGAGCTGAGCATGTCATGCTCCTGTACCATTTGCGGGTTTGCAACATTCATATGGTCCACATGCTTGTTCAGGACCATCATACCTGCCCAAACTTAATACATCATTGGACTTAACCTGGCATCAACCATGCCTCTTACCCATGCAGAACCATTCCTGTAATTCCTACACCAAACTTTGTCCCTGAAGTAAACTGTCTTTCTCACTTAGTGGAGTCTTGTGTCCAGCATTGGCATTTCTGATGCTGTTTCACCTTCCTCTCCGGGTCCAGCAAGATCAGATTTAACCTGGTGCGGACTCTTCTTCCCATTAGCAACCCTGCTGGAGCTGTCCCTGTAGTTTCATGAGGAGTGGTCCTATAATCAAATGGGAATGGGGACAGTTTGGTATATAGTGAAGCTGTAGCCTGTTTCATTAAGCCTGCCTTCAGAGTTTGGATTGCTCTTTCAGCCAAACCATTGGATGGTATAGAGCTGTCCTTATTTATTGAATACCATGCGACTTTAGGAAATACTCAAATTGCTTGCTGGTAAATGATGGCCCATTATCTGTGACCGACACTTCTGGGACTCCATGTGTTGCAAGTTTTTCTATCGTCGTTCCTATGTTTGACAAATTAATTCCATGCATGTTCAGCCACTTTGAGTGACAATGACTAAGACCATTGAGCCTATGAAAGGTCCTGCATTGTCGACATGTAACTGAGTCCAGTGTTTGCCCAGACCTTCCCACGTATGTGATGAAGCTGCCGGCTGTAATTCTTGTCTTTGTTGGCACTGCTCCACCAACGTTGCTATGTTTGCATCCAATCCAGGCCACCAGACATAACGTCTCACTAACATCTTCATTTTGGAAGCCCTGGATGACCCTAGTAGAGTTCAGACAGTATAGCGAACATTTAGTTAGGACAATCACTCTTGTTCCCCATAGTAATATGCCGTCCTCTACTGTGATCTGGTGCCTCCGGGTTCAGAAAAGATTTCAAGTGGTGTTCCCCAAGCTCAGTTGAACTGATGAGGGTGTCCATTTCTATCGGAATACCCTGTAGCTCATATGCTCCACATGCCACATTTTCCAATGATAAAGTCAGTTGTAGTACCTGTTTGAAGTCCAGTTGGGCTTCAGCTCATAGGTGCTTTTGCATGGTCACATAAGTATTCCCACATGCCAAACAGCCCCTCAGCATCTCTTTAAGGGTTTAACCAAAGTCATATGCCTCTGCCAGTCATTTTAACCTCATCAAAAATCCCGATACTGATTCCCATGTTTCTCAAATTGCCAAGTAAAACTGACAGTGTCTCAGAATTACAGGAGGCTTTGGGTTCTGATATTCCTTAACTAAATCCAACAACTCTTGAAAGATTTTAGTATTTGGTGCCTCAGGGAATGTTAAGCTGAAAAAAGCTAAAGGTCTACAAGAATTCAGGAGAATTACTTGTTGCTTTTCATCTGCCCCAATGTCATTTGCCTGGAAAAAAGTAACGCATTCTTTCCACTACAGGGCCCAGTCTTTGAAGGCAGGATTGAATGAGTCAATCTTTGCTAAAAACAGCATGATGCCAGAAAAGCTTACCTCAATTCAAAGACAAGTGTTGAAATGAATTCCTTCAGAAGCATGTTTTCCTCTCATTGCCATGAAATAGCTACACAGAGGCCAGTAACTCATCACCAACTCACCCTGTATTTACACATGGAGAGACTTTAGCACTGATTCAGTTTCCTCAGAGACAGCTCTCAGAGTGAGCAGAACCTCTGCCACTCCTGTTTATATCTGTCAGCCAGGGCTCCCCAATTGACCAGATTAACAGCCCAAGTAACCTGGTTGACCTCATTTCACTGTCCTTGTAACTGCATCTTGTGGAGTCAAATGTACGTAGCGTCAATGGTCATTGGAAGAGTTGAAAACTCTGTTACACTCCTTTGACTTCTTTTTCTAGTCTTGGCATTTGTTTTTGTAACAAGTTATTCTCTTTTCCCTTGGAGATCACTATTTTGACTTCCTGGAACATTAGAGCAAAAGTCATTAAAATTTCAGTTGCAGAAAATTAGAAGCTGTGGGGTTGTACAGATGCAGCTCTGGTTGCCAGCAAGAAAGTGATAGGTCTAGGGACTAGTGAACTATTATCGATGATAGAGACGTTTTGCTTGCAAACAACTGTGTGGTTGGTTCTCAGGTCACTTAATAGTTTGGAGTTTTGAACGAGTTACAGAGAGAGAAGTGCTCAATTCTTCCACAGCTTGGGAGTGGGGTTTCTGATAGCTGTAGTTGAAACAAACTTTAAACCTGAAGTAAACTAATGGATCTTTCTTGCAACACTTGTAAGCTTTGATTGATAATTCAGAGACTTTTTATGAATGAACTGGCCACCTTGTGTCATGTTGTGCTTTAGTGGACCCATGGATGGGAATGTTATCCCTGTGGTATCTGGTTCTTTCCATGCTTGCTCGTATGTTGGACATCATTGATTGGAAAATCTCAGATGCAGACATGATTGCAAAGGACAGGCAGTTACAACAATGACATCCAAAGTATATTATGAATGTAGTTAGTAGTTTGGAAACCTAAGGAAACCTGTTCAAAGGCAATGTTGGCATCCAAGACAACAAGGTACAGGGCTGGATGAACACAGCAGGCCAAGCAGCATCATAGGAGCAGAAAGGCTGACGTTTCAGGCCTAGACCCTTCATCAGTTGAAGATTGTGTTGTTTGAAATTTTAATTATGCTCTCAGGTGCCATTGTCCTGTGCCATTATCTTGTCAGATGTGTTCAATCAATGCAAATTCTAATGGATCTGTTTGGTTTGAGAACTAGCACCATATCAGAGCACCACATAGTCAGCTGCCTGCAGTATGGGCTCAATCCTGTTCATATCCTGTCTTTAATTGGTTATGAATCATTCCTTACTGTGAATAAGCATAAGGATATGGCATTTGTCTTCTGTGTGATGCAATATGCAATGTTCAATGTCTCCAGAACTTTAAAGTTTCCTGAGTGCTAGAAGTAGCTGGCAGTCTGATATAAGGGAAACAGGACAATAAAAGGATTGTCTCGCACCCTGAATACTGGAGCTTAATTACACTGGAAAGGAATTAGAGCTACTGAACCTCGCCCTGCAAAACAAAAGATCACAAAACTGATTGTTCAACTACATCATACTGAAGACAAATGTCAAACCCTTCTGCTTTATCAGCAATGCAATAGTGAGTAGCAGATAGTTCTTCAGATGTAACCTTCAGAACACAACAAACTTGATCCCAGCTTGGTGCAGATGAAAACATTCTAGCTCACTCCAGTAAAGTTGAAACTGGCTTTTTAACCCCAGCCCTGTATTTTCTTCAAAAGGAAAAACAAAACAAAATGACTCTGGGACAAAATCCACAGCCTCTCATTACATTCGCCATTACAAGAGATCACAGTTCAGTCTGTTTGAAGTTTTTTGACACCTTTAGGTTTTATATTCTATCAATCCCATGCAAAACTTTTTCAGCCACTGAATTTTCACTTAGTTATTTTGTAGCAGTCCTCTTTTAAGAAACACATTTGGAATTAAGGGCTAAAAATGCCCATAGTATTTCAGGATTCCAACCTGTTGTCATTACATGCTAAATACATGACAGGTTAAATTAAAAAAAGACAGATCTTAGGGGCCTTCTTGTGGTGCAGTGGTAGCATCCCTCTCCTGGATGGGGATATGTGTAACAACATCACTGAGCAGGTTGACTAGAAAATAGGTTAATTTTTTTTTAAAATTAATAAGCAGATACAGGCAAAGGGCACTTTTGGTGCAACTGTGGTGTCCCTATCTCCAGACCAGGAGACCCAGGTTCAAGTCTTTACCTGCTCCAGCAATGTGTAATAGCAAATCTGAACATGCTGATTAGAAAATATCTAGAATCCAGCTGTAGGCATAAATGAATTCAGAATTTTTTCTTTAAATTAAGCACACCTCGGGATCAGTCTGCAAAACTGTCTGTCCAGGGCTGGGACTAGCCTATGTACACATCAAGTAGTGGCTTTATTTTGGTGGTCAACGATAAATTATGTTCCTTTCCTGTCAGGCTTCTGATTTATTCCAGAGACATCTAATACTTGGTTGAGTCTGGAAATAGAAAACACATTCCATTATAAAAATCTTTGAATTAATTTGAGACATAAACAATATGACAATTAGGCAGAAAGGCAACTTTACTATTAAAATTGTAGATAGATTTAAAGGATAAGAACAGTGCTCTCAACCAAAGGAAAAGTGATACATTACATTGGCAATCAGAAAATATACATCTTCTGTAATCTTACAAAACACTTTCTGAGAGATATTTGTAAGTGTTGAATGAATTCATTGCATATCAGTGATAGTATTTCAAGAATATTATGAGGGGGTGAAATCTTTGCACTCATGAAGGCAAAAAAATGTGCCAGTATGGATTTTAGACACCCAGTTCTAGAACCCAAGCCTTCCAAATCAGGAACAACATGGTGAGTGTCAAAGCAAAGCTTCCACACTCTGCCTTAACTCTCCAGTCAAAGGAGCTCTTCCACTATTCTAAAGTGAATTTTTCCATTTCCAACATTGTTCAAGCTATATTCCAATGAGATTCTAATGAAATTAGACCATAAGAACATAAGACCATAAGACATAGGGGCAGAAATTAGGCCATTCGGCCCATCGGGTCTGCTGTGCCATTCAATCCATCGGGTCTGCTCTGCCATTCAATCATGGCTGATAAGTTCCTCAACCCCATTCTCCCACTTTCTCCCTGTAACTCTTGATCTTTTTGACAATCAAGAACCTATCTATCTCAGTCTTAAATGTACTCAATGACCTGGCCTCCACAGCCTTCTGTGGCAGCGAATTCCATAGATTTGCCACTCTCTGGCTGAAGAAGTGTCTCCTTATCTCTGTTCTAAAAGGTTTTCCCTTTACTCTAAGGCTGTGCCCTCAGGTCCTAGACTCTCCTACCAATGGAAGCATCTTCCCAACATCCACTGTGTCCAGGCCATTCAGTATTCTGTAAGTTTCAATTAGATCCCCCCCTAATCCTTCTAAACTCCAATGAGTATAGTCCCAGAGTCCTCAAACATTCCTCATATGTTAAGCTTTCCATTCCTGGGACCATTCTCGTGAACTAGTCAATTAGTGGCAAAATAGGCACAATTTTTTCTTTTCCAATTTGCAAGAAGTATAACTATTGCACCCATTGCATCATTTAGTCCAACTCATAAATTGCATCCTAGAAAACTATTACAGAATTGTTTACTATTACATTTTATGAAGCTAAATGTCCGTGAAATTGTCTCATCGAATTTCTCTATTAAATGCCATTATTGTGCCAACAAAGCACATTTTAAGAGAGGCTACAATAATGACAAATTCTTGTCCATAAGTATGTCCCTTCGACTTGCAGAATTATCCAAAAGCCAACTCATCAAAACTCGATTATTTCATTCTTATTGATGCTATATAATTATTGCTTCTCCACCTTGCTATTTGCACTCACACAGTGAATGCCAGTAGAATATGAAAAAAAGCTTGTTAGTACTTATTATGCAATTGACAATCATTAAAGTTAGGTTTAGTGCCAACTTATAACTCAAATTAAATCCCACAGAAAATCAGTTAGGGAGTGGCATTGGGTGAAGTGTGGAGGGTTTAGGCTCCCAAAAGAGTCTGTTTATTAAAATAAAATGCAGAAAATTGGCTAAAAACGAATCAGCCCAGGCTCTAGGGAGTCAGGAGGTGAGTTACCTGCTGCAATATTCCCAGCCTCTGACCTACTCCTGTCACCACTGTATTTATATGGTGAGTTCAGTTCAGTTTCTGGCCACTGATAATCCCCAAAATATTGTAAATATGGGATTCAGTGATGGTAACACTATGGTCTGTCAAGAGGCAATGGTTAGATTGTCTCTTATGTACAGGTCAGCAAACTCCTAGCCTAAACAAAAATACGAGGCATTAAATCAGCTGATGGATTTAACTATGAGTAGTTGATATATTTTAACTTCACAGATTTATTTAGAGATCAATGATGTATCATAATCCTCAAGCTTTTCACACTATTGTCACTGTAAGAAGAAATAATGAAATTAAAACTTTGTGAATTTAGTCACTCTCAATTCAACATGGTGTACTAAGTTCTGGTTACCATTGCACAACCCTCTTCATCCCTAAAAAGTTGATTTTACAACTGTAGCCTCATTTCCTCAGATTAAAAAAATTATAATTTTAGTTAATAACTTTTGATTTTTAATGTTTTTGTATTTTTCTTTCCTCATGTGTATATCCTAGTCTTTATTTTCTTTTATTGTGCAATTATTTAAAAGTCATTCACATTCATTTCTTTTTATTTCATGTTTTGCCATCTGTGAGAACCCTTCAATTTAGTTGGTTAATCAGCCAGTTTATTTGCAGCCTTGTAACAGAATGTCCCAAATCCCTTCATGATGTTTCTAAATCAACCGGACAACCAGGAGGACCAAATACACCACGGATGCTGTTAAACCTTTGCAGGCAGCTTTTACAATATCGGCAGTGAGAAATAGTATTTTGTCACTGATCTCAAAATTCAGGCCATTATATTTCACTTTCAACATCACCGGGAATGAAGAAAACAAGCAAGGACCTAAGTATCATCAAGTTAGAAATGACAACCCCTTGTATTGGCAGAATTCACAGATAATGTTTATGGGCTGAGCATCAAGATACTCATTTCGCTCCAAGATTTGTTCAGTTTTAAATTGAAAAGGTTGCCCTTTTAAATTTGACTCCAGCCACTTTGTGGTGGAAATATGAAAGGTTTAGCTTTATACATGCAATTGTTGCAATCTTGCTTCCAGTACATACCACATTTTTTGTGTGATTGGAGTCAACACTTAGTAACTTCATGTTAAGCGGATTTTCAGAGTCATAAGCTGGAGTTACCCAATAACAACTGGGGAAGGGAGATAGATGTCTGTTGCGGTATATAACGTGTATAATCCCTGTTGCCACTCAGTATCTAAAAAATAATCTAGCCCCCATTGAAAAGAAAACCCTAATTTAATGCTGCCACTTATACCGAAAAGTTAGATGCAGATATGTGCGTGCATACCATATTGACACCTTGTAACACATGCTAACATTGAGGGTGCAATAGGTTAGACCTGATTTTTCAGTCCACTAGTGTAGGAAATTTGTTTCAGAGATAGTAGGAACTGCAGATGCTGCAGAATCTGAGATAACAAGGTGTAGAGCTGGATGAACACAGGAGGCCAAGCAGCATCAGAGGAGCAGGAAGGCTGATGTTTCGGGCCCGAAAC
>NC_063337.1:84886766-84902070 GCF_021869965.1 Rhincodon typus
AGGAGCAGGAAAGCTGACATTTTGGGCTTTCCTGCTCCTCTGATGCTGCTAGGCCTGCTCTGTTCATCCAGCTCTACCCCTTGTTAAAACAGGAGGCTAGTTCATTCCTTCCCTCCCAAGTGCCCTCATAATAGAGTGGACTGGTAATGAGACACTCAGCCTCTCCACCTTTAGTCATGAAGGCCCTGAACTGACCATTTAAAGACCACATTATACCTCCACCACTATGATGCAGTGGGTGGGGAGGAAGGTAGAGTTTCGGAGACCACTCTTCCAGAACCTCGGGTTAACGGGGACGGTATCTCCTCTGGTGGTGTCCTATGTCCGTCAAGGCATACCCACAAGATGGTATCTCCACTCTGAGCCTCTTCCTGCTAGCACATCCTTTAGATCATATCCCTGCTTTCTCAAGGTCTTTGACCAAAAACAACCATCTCACTTCAAAAGGCCTACTGTTTTCTTCAATGGATTCAGTTCTAGTTCCAGCAGAGGTCACTATTTGCTTCTGTTACTGTGGCGATAACACAATTTCTGGCCAATTTGATTGGTCTGTAGCAGTCAAGGGTGGGTGATTCCTTCCACTGAGACCAAGTCCCACGCGTTATTTAGAAGAGGAGTTTCGCATGAATAGTCAACCAGAAGAACTCCAGAGTTGCTTGTGAGCAGGTAATGCTCATTCTGACCAGGTTGATTACAAAATATCCAGAGCTTTCTTATGGTGCAGTAGTAGTGTCCTTAACTCTGAGCTAGAAGGACCAGGTTCAAGTCCCACCTCCTCTGGAGGCTTCATAATACATTTGAACAGCCTAATTAAAAATAGCAAGTAGACCATGATTAAAAAGTTCGCTTGAAAAGATCATAGAAAATATCTAGAGGGTTCTTCTGGTGCAATGGTAGTGTCCCTGTCTCTGAGTGAGCAGGCCTGGTTTTGAGTTGCATCTATTCCAGTGGGGTATAATAACATCTCTGAGCAAGTTGTTTTTTAAAAAAATGCAAGGAAATATTTCAAAGCCACAGGCTGTGTAATGCAGTGACAGAGTCACTACCTCTGAGTCAGGATGCCAAATTTCAAGTATCACCTTTTCCAGAACATCTCTGTACAGGTTATTGAGAAAATGCCTTTAAAGAATAGCCAGGCAGAAAGAGGGGCAAAACGTATTTGAATAAAGAAGTAAACGCTGTGAGAAGAAATAAATTAGAAATTATCTAGAAATATAAACGTAATCCTTGAGTGTCTTGTGGTGCAGTGGTAGTGTACTTCCCTCTGGACCAGAATGTCTGTGTTCAAGTCCAACCTGCTTCACACGTGTGTCATACCACGTCCGAACAGGATGATATAAGATATCTAGAAAACATAAACTCTATTCTTGTGATGAGGTGGTAGCGGTCCCATCTCTAGACCAGTGAGTCTCGGTTCAATTCTTACCTCCCCCAGGAGTCTGTCCAGGTTGATTAAAATAACTAGAAAGTATGAAAGAGCTGGGTTTTTACAGTGTCCACTGCTAACCTTTAAACAATTTGGGCCAGCTTCAAAGAGCAGATGGTCCAAGTACTGTCTACGTGTATTCCCTTTAATGGAAAAGATAGGACAAAAAAGTCCAGAGCTTCCTGGATGACAAAGACTTAAGAAATTAACACTAGAAACAAAAACTATGCTTATGACAGGTGTAAGGCAGAAAATGCAATTGAGAATCAACAGGAGTACTGAAGATGTAGAAATGAGTCAAAAAGCAAATAAGAAAAACAAAGAGGAGCCATGAGAAAAGACTAGCAGCTAACAAAGAGGAGCCCCAAAGTCTTCTGTAGGATTACTAAGAGTAAGAGAATGGTTAAAGGAGGAGTAGGACCGACCAAAGACTTAAAAGGGGAATTACTTATTGAGGTAGGGGCATAGCTGAGATGTTAAATGAATACTTTATATATGACTTTGCAAAAGGGGAGGATTCTGCCCAGGCCAAGGTGACAGAGGAGGAAACTTTGTCACTAGAAAGGTTCAAAATGAATAATGAAGAAATCTTAGACTGTAGACATTTAAAGTTGACCAGTAACTGAGGCTGGATGAGATGCATCCAAGGATTTTGAAAGAAGTGAGAGTAGAAATTGTGAGGACTCTGGCCATAATTTTTCAGTCTTCCCTGAACTCAGTGGAGTTGCCAGATGAATTGCAAACATTACGGCCTTATTCAAGAAAGGTTGTAATGATAAACCCCGTGTGTGTAGACCAATCAGTTTTAACTTCAGTGGTACGGAAACTTCAAGAAGCAATTATTTGGAATAGAATCAGTAGTAACATGGAAAAAAAAAGTGAATTGATTAGGAAGAGCCAGCACAGATTTCTAAGGGAAAATAGTGTTTATCTATCCTTCTGGAATTTCTTTGAAGAGGCAACAGAGTCAATCAGGGTAATGTTGTTGATGTGTTAAACCTGGATTTCCAAAAGGTGCTTGATACAGTGCCACACAATAGACTTGAGGAAAGTTATATGTCATGGCATTAAAAATAACATTAATAATATGGATAGGAAAAAATATCTGGCTGAGTGCTAGGAAACAGTGAGTAATGGTCAATAGATACTGGAGTCAGTACTGAGATTCTTGCTTTTCCTGATTTGTAGTAATGATCTGGATCTTGGTGCGCAGGGGGCAATTTCAAAGTTTGCAGATGACATGAAACCTCGAATCTGTGAGCAGGACAGTGTGGAACTCTAAAAGGATAGTGACAAGTTGGTGCAGTAGGTGGATAGGTGGCAGATGAGGTTCAATGCAGAGAAGTGTGAGATGATGCAGTTTGGTCAGAAGAACATTGAAAGACAATATAAAATAGGAGATAAAGTTGAAAGTGTGATGCAGGAGCAGAGGGACCCTCTGCTGGTGTCTATGGAGAGGGCAGGAGGGTAAGCCAGGAGCAGCACCAGGCATACCTGAGGATGAGGTTTCAACCTGGTGAAGCCACCAAAGAAGACTACTTACACGCCAAACAGCATAAGTAGCAAGTGATAGACAGAGCTAAGTGACCCCATAACCAACGGATCAGATCTAAGCCGCATCCAGTCATGAATGGTGATGGACATTTAAACAACTTGCTGGAGGAGGAGGCTGTACAAATATTCCCATTCTGAATGACGGAAGAGCCCAGAACATCAGTACAAAAGATAAGGCTGAAGATTTCACAGCAAGCTTCAGCCAGAAGTGCCTAGTGGATGATCCACCTCGGCCTCCTCCAGTAGTCCCCAACATTACAGATACCAGTCTTCAACCGATTCGATTAACTCCACATTTATCAAGAAATATTTGGAGACACTGATCTGCAAAGGCTATGGGCTCGAACAACATTCTGGCATTAGTACTGAAGACTTGTGTTCCAGAAGTTACTGCTCCCCTAGCCAAGCTTTTCCAGTCCAGTCACAACACTGATATCTACCAATAATGTGGAAAATTGCCCAAGTATGTACTGTACACAAAAAGCAGGACAAATCCAACCAGGCCAATTACTGCCCCATCAATCTACACTTGATCATCAGTAAAGCAATGGAATGTATCATCAACAGTGCTATCAAACAGCACCTGCTCAGCAACCTAACCACTGTCCCTTGACATTCAATGTTGTTACTATCACTGAATCCACCACTATCAGCATCCTGGGGGTTATCATTGTTAAGCAACTCAACTGGACTCCCCACCTAAACACAGTGGCTACAAGAGCAGGTCAGAGGCTAGGAATACTGTGGTGAGTAACTCACGTCCTGACTTACCAAAGCCTGTCCACCATCTACAAGGCACAAGTCAGGAGTGTGATTGAATACTCCCACTTGCCTGGATGAGTGCAGCCCCAAAAACAGTCAAGAAGCTTGACACCATTCAGGAAAAAGCAGCCCACTTGATTGGCATTACATCCACAAGCATCCACTTCTTCCACTACTGACGCTCAGTAGCAGCAGTGTATATTATCTACAAGATGCACTGCAGAAATTCACCAAAGATCCTCAGACAGCACTTTCCAAACCCACGACCACTTCAATCTAGAAGGACAAGGTCAGCAGACATATGGGAACAACACCACCTTCAAGTTCCCCTCCAAGCCATTCATCATCCTGACTTGGAAATATATCACCGTTCTTTCACTGTCGCTGGGTCAAAATCCTGGATTCCCACCCTGATGGCATTGTGTGTCGACCCACAGTAAGTGGACTGCAGCAGTTCAAGAAGGCAGCTCATCACCAACTTCGCAAGGGCAACTAGAAACAGGCAATAAATGCTGGCCAGCCAGTGATGCCCACATCCCAGAAATGAAATTAAAAAAAATACATTCACAGATCCCTGAAGGTGGCAGTACAGGTGGAGACAGTAATTAATAAAGCATACAGTATTCTCAGCTTTATTAATAAAAAGCAAAAACTACTCATAGTCCAGAGGATTGTGATTCTTTTTCTTTTAGGAACCAGCAGCAGATGGAACCAGCCGCAGGTGACATAAAAAGCTAATAAGGAGGGTGAAAATTGTTCATGAAAATTGTTGGCAAGGAATATAAAAGCAAACAGCAAGAAAACATAGCTGAAGCTGTTGGAAACTTGAAGGATGCAACTGGGGTGTTGGAGCAATACATTAGCATGGATTGACGATTGGTTAGCACACAGAAGACAGAGTCAGGATTAATGGATTTTTTTTTCAAGTTGGGAAGATGTAAGTAAGATGCCACAAAGATCAGTCATCAGACCTCAATTACTATCTATTTATGTTAATAACTTGGAGTTGGGGACAGAGTGTAACATATCCAAATTGCTGCTCATACAAAAATAGGGCATGTTGTGACAAGGACATAAGAAATCTGCAACAGGATATAGATAGGTTTTGGGAGTGGACAAAAACTTGGCAGATGGAATTTAATGCAGGAAGATGTGAGGTCATATGTTTTGCTAGGAAGGATCAAAAGACAGACAGTTATTTAAATGAAGAGAGATTCCAAAAAATGTGCAGCACAGAGGGATCTGGGTGTTCCTGTGCAAAAGACACAGAAAGTTAACATGCAAGTGCAGCAAGTAATTAAGGAGGCAAATTAAATCTTAACCATTATTGCTAGGGATTTGGAGTTTAAAAATAAAGAAGTCTTGTTACAACTGTATAGGTGGTTAGTGAGGCCACATCTGAAGAACTGTATGCAGTTTCAGTTCCACACGTAAGAAAGGATAAGTGGATTGGAGGCAGTTCAAAAGAGATTCACTCAGCTCATTCCTGGGATGAAAAGGTTGACTCATCAAGAACAGTTCAACAGATTAGACTTTTATTCATTAGTATTTAGAAGAACAAGGATGATCTTACTGAAACATATAACATTTCGAGAGGGCTTTACAGGGTAGATGGTGTGAGATGTTTGCACTAGTGGGCAAATTTCCAACTTGGGGACATAGTTACAGGATAAAGGAACACAATATTTAAAACTGATGTGAATGACCTTCTTCTCATGGAGGTTAGTGAATGTCTGGAATTCTTTAACTCAAGAATTGCAGAGGCTAGTTCACTGAAAGTTTTTTTTTTAACAAAAGGCAGCAGATAGAGCTTTCAAATATCAAGGAAATTATTGGTTATGCTCAGCTCATCTGAAAGAAGAGTTGAGGCCTTGGGAAGATTGGTAACAATCTTGTTGAATGGCGGGATAGGTTTGCGGAGTCAAATAGCCTACTCCCACTCTTATTGCTTATTTTCTAATGATGCGGATATAGCTGTTCTGAAGGTCAGAACGGAGGAAAGCTAGTTGCTAAGTACTTCCACCCTTTTTCTGTTACTATTTTAGAAAAGTCTTGTTTCATTTTCTTAAAACATCAACAAACCTTCTATTGGTTCTATAGTACTTTGGAATTTTCTGGGAATTTGAAAGGTCTCATTACATGAATGCAAGATTTTTATTTTACTTAAATGTTCAAATTTGTATGTAATAAAATCATGATACTCATAAGTGACAAACTTTTCAATTCAAAGTATTCCTCTAATTTGTAGACCAACTTAATGTACTTAAAATGTTATTAATGATAGGTTTTTTTTAATGTAAATTCCATTAAGTTGAATCTCCCTGCCTACTAGGTCACTGGCTAACATTGGTGATGTGGAGAGTTTTATTTTCCTGGAGCAGCCTCAAGTAAACATTGAGAATCATAACTGTACACCAACCTTAAAGCTGGATCGAGCAACTAGACATCAGGAAAACATATTCCCAACTCAAAAGCATGATTAGGCAGGATCTTATGGCTCCACACTGGTCCTTGTCCTGCAGGATGCAAGAATGTATTGCTTGTCAGAAATTAGCCAGAGTAAAGTTAAAGCTGCCACAGTCCTACCAGACCAGGAATGCTGCCACCTTACAGAGAAACAGTGGTTTAACCTGACAGTCATCATACCTCAGGTAAAGGGAGAGGTTGAGAAGAAGAGTCTCATGATAACCACAGCCAGTGCAGGAATTGAATCCACACTGTTGGCATCACTCAGCATTGCAAGCCAGCCGCCTAGCTACCCAATCCCCAGTATTAATCAGAGCAGAGAGCAGGAGTGAGTTTTCATGAATGAACCTCAACAATAAGGGAAACGGTAATCTACTGAATTTATTAGTTTCGTTATTTGGCAACATTGTACCAATACGATATCCAAACGCAAACTTAGTCAAGAAGCATGTGTGCATATTTCTCACCAGAATTACAATAATCTGCCATATTAGGAAAGGAAAAAAAAAATTACCGTGCAATGTCCAAACCCAAAAGAGATGCTAGGCCTCAGCAATTTCAACAAAGGGACCTCAGGCTTTGAGAGTCCTATTCCAAAGTTGCATTCAATATAATCAAACCTGGGACAGCCTATTATTGCAACCAACATGATAAACTTTGAATTATACCTGCAAGTGTAGTGTTGTAGTGCTGAGAATAGCAGGATCGCTTGCTCCTGACACTACATTTAAACAAGGAAGTCAGAAACTTACCCCTCATTGATTTTCTACTCTTCTGTAAGACACACTAGCTCCTGATCTCTCTTCTCATCCTCTGACATCTAATGCCACTTATTCTATCTGGCCTCCAATCTGTTCTGCTTCCCGAGGTCCAATGTATTTTCCCAGAACCACCTCCATCTGATTTGCAATTTCTATCATGCTGATCGCCAACCCAATCCTCAAGTCCTTAGACTCAAAGTGATCGCAGCTTAGTTCATTCTTTGTTCATTGCCAAGTTGATGGAAATGACACTGAGGCCCAATAATCAGGCACATCTAACCTCGTTGTTCAATTATAGTAATTGACACTCTGTCCCTGTGCACTGAAAAATGTGTCTGTTCAGATTCCTAAGCAATTACTTTCCAATAAAATGGAGAAATACTTCAACGAGAAAGTACATTCTTTGAATTATGGTGCATTATAAACATTTTTCAATTTGTGTTCCATTGTTTAGACTACAGTGTTGAAGCTGACCAATATAAAAATCTTAGCTTATGAAATATTATTTTCTACAGGGCTTGAAATGGATATTTTTAATCAAAATAATTTACAATGAGTCAAAAGATGAAGGTGTCAGAGGTATATAAAATGATTTGGCTACAGTTATCCTGTTACAGGTACAAGTAAGAGATAATAACACTTGCAATAATTGAGTGACCCAATCAGCTTTGAGCTATTATCTTATGAAAGAACCCTGCAATTCTCATTTAAAATTACAATTGATCAACTTTATTTCAAAACATAGTTTGACATACATAGAATCAGAGAAATGCTGAAATGTTTCACTTGATTGGGGTGAAACTGCTGTGGCGCCAAAATAAACTGATAATTCATTACTGAAGAATTCAAGATAAGGTAAAAACACTCAAGTTATAACTTTATAAATTGTGCAGCAGAATTTTTACACTGGCTCCTGTCCTGACTTCAGAGTTATATTACCACTTCTCCTGTCTCTGTCCTACCGTAATTCAAACATTACAAATAATGCACATAAACCTTTGGGTGCCCTTGGTACAGAAATCCATTAATTTGCCATTTATAATGTTTTGTCAAAGAAAAAGCTACAAGTTGAACGTTGCTGTTTTCACTTATTTTAAAGGTTTTTCGGACAACTCACTGAAATTTAATACATTATGCAACTCTCTTTTTTCTAAATGACTCAACAGCAGTTTAAGCTACAAAAAGCAATGTTCAGTTGGTTACCTTTGAGCTCTGTCTTCTTCTTTCCACTTACGTATTTTGCCTAATGGCCGTGGAAATTAATAGTGATTAATACCCTCTGAAAGTATAAATAATAATCGTCAAATAGGGTTACCAAGCCTCCTTTGACAGACCTTTCAACTGCATAACGTCTACCACCATTGTCATGGGCCGCAAGTTCTTGATACAGGACAAGTATTTGGTTTCTGTTTGCATGTGAGAAGAAGACATTTAATAACTGCCCTCCTGAACAGAGCAGCAGAGACCAGGTTTATGAACCTATAACTAATTGATCACACTGCCATTCAGCTGGGGCTGAACTGGACCTATCAAATATGAAAGTTATGTAACACTAAGACAATAACTGTTAGTTGCATAATTGTTCCCTGCTTGTAAACTCCAGTGCACAGAATAAATCGCTCAATTAATTCATTTCAAGTCTTTAGAACCTTTCAGGTGAACCTTCTATAGCTCTTAGATCTAAGCAACAAAAGGTCATACAACACATAGGCATTAAATATAGTAGAGGTAATTAATGCCACAGAAAAGATTTCTCAGAAGGCTAAGGAAATCCAGCATGTCCATAATGACTTTGACCAATTGTTGTAGATGCATAACAGCTTGGTATGGAAACTGCTCTGCCCAAGACCACGAGAAATTACAGAGAATTGAACATGACTGAGTCAATCACACAAACCAGCCTTCCATCCATTGACTCCGCCTACACTTCCGGCTGCCTTGGGAAATCAGCCAACTTAATCAAAGACACTTCCCATACTGGTTACACTCTCTTCCACCTTCTTCCATCAGACAGAAGATGTAAAAGTTTGAAAACACATACCAACAGATTCAAGAACAGTTTCTTCCCTGCTGTTATCAGACTTTTGAATGGATCTCTTATATTTTAACATTGATCTTTCTCTGCACCTTCTCTGTAGATGTAACAATATATTCTGCATTCTTTTCTAATATTCTGATGTATTTATATAAGGTATGATTTGCCTGGATAGCATGCAAAACAATATTTTCACTGTATCTTGATACATGTGACACTAATAAATCAAATCAAATCGTTACATTGAGCTCAATATGTGAACTTGAAGTGGACCCTTAAGGTAGGATAGGTTTTAAATATTTGCTTATTTTCAAGGAGTCTTTGATTATCATAGTTTGACCATTGAATTGAATGTTTCATTGTACAGTTATATCTCCAGCTTGATTTTGACATGGCAAGATGATCTTGTCAATGAAACATCATCCCACTTTGAAAAGAAGGAGACGGATCATTGCAAAATGGAATATAGTGTTCGACCAAAGTAGCTTGGTCAGCTGCTAGAGGGAATAATCTGCTGGAGCTTGACAAATCAATTGGCAATCAATCTATGATTTCTTGTAATGTATTCGTGTCTAAAAGGTGTGTTCCAAAAAATGAATTGTAATGTTAACTAATATTTCAAGCAAACCTGGAGGAGACAATAAAATTGAATTTGAACTTTGAGTATCATCTCTGTATGTCTCACAATTCTGTTTGTGCCATGGACTGACCTATCATGGCTAAAAGGTCACTTCTTGCAACCCAGGTAGTGAATGTCAATCCTAAAGTCACAGGGTTCTGCACAACCTGAACTCTTCTCCCTATAACTGATGTATTTTCACTGGAATGTGGGCCACCCTCGATTGGCTCCAACACAAAATCATTTAAGTATTGCTTCACAGGTTTTTTGACTCTTTTAATTGTCCTACTCCCTGAATGCCATTTTTTTTTTCATAAAAACAGAAAATGCCAGGAATACTCCAGGTGGCACAATGACTCAGTGGTTAGCACTGCTGCCTCACAGCACCAGGAACCCAGGTTCCATTCCATACTTGGGTGACTGTCTGTGTGGAATTTGTATGTTCTCCCTGTGTCTGCATGGATTTCCTACGGGTGCTCCAGTTTCCTCCCACAGTCCAAAGATGTGCAGGTTAGGTGGATTGGCTGTGGCAAAATGTGGGGTCATGGGGATAGGGTGGGGCCTGAGTCTGGGTCGGATGCACTTCAGAGGATCAAGGCAAACTCAATGGGCCAAATGGTCTTTTTCTGTCCCTGAAGGGATTCTATGATTCTACCCAGTGGGTTCAGGCAGGTACCTATTAAGAAAGTCACAGAGTTAACATTTCTGGTCCATGACCTCTCATCCAAACTGGGAAAAGTTAGAAATTAGAAAAGTTCGACCAATTTTGAGCAAGAGATAGATTGAACAAAAACAAGAGGATAGGTGAAATTCAGGAGACGTGAAGAAGACAGAAGAGATAGATGCTCTTCCTGGACCAAAGGGAATTGAATATAAATAGAAACTGCTGGTTTAAATAAATCAGACTTTTCAGGACGTGCAGTATTCTGCTTTGCAAAGGAAGTGGAGGTGGGGAAAGAAAAGAAACAAACAAAACAATGTTTCCAAGTACTAGTGTGCCACTAATTAAAAGGGAAAAAAGGAAAGGAAACAAAATTGGGGGCAGAGATTATGATACAAAATTGTTGAAGTCAATGTTGAGTCTAGTGAAGCTCAGCATAATCTTGAATAACAGCACCCTGCCTTTTGACGAAACACTTTACAGACTTTTGGATTTGGGTACAACAGTCTCAGACCATAATCTCTGCTCCACTTGGTCTCCTTTTCTTATATTTCATATTTTTCTTTTGGACAGCGGCACTGTTTCATCCCCTCCTTTCTCTCTTTCTTCCAGCCGTTCTCTTTTGCCCCATCATCACTCTCTTTGGATCTGGAAGTTAACTCTTCTTTCACACTATCACAGTCCTTCCTTTGTCCTCTTCCCATTCTCTCCTTGCTCAAAACCTATTAGATCCCTAAAAAATTTCCTAGTTCTGGTGAACAGTCATTGACCTGAAATTTCAACTTTGTTTTTCCTCACAGATACTGCCATAACCAACATTTCCTGTTTTAATTTCAGATCTCCAGCTTCCACTTTTTAAGGGCTCTTGTTAGAGGAGATGGAGAGAAGCTGTTTTCATCAACAAGAAGTTCAAAGACCAGAACGCACTAATTTTTGCATTATTGGAAAAAGGCGAGTTATTTTTATACATAGTAAGTTATGTTGATTGGCAATGTAGTACTTGAATGGGTAGTAGAAGTAGATACAAATAACTGAGGCCAATGAAAATCACTGATCCTTTTGGTACCTATTAATTTGAGCCTGCCAATAAGCCCATAATTGCCCATTTTTACGTATTCTTTTCTCCACTAACAAATCCTTAATCCATGCCGATATTTTGTCCTCAATTCCATAGGCTCTAATTTTGTCCAATAACTTTTTGCATAACAGATTTTGAATGCTACTTAAAAATCCAAATACACTATACCAACTAGTTTCCCCTTATGTCTACACTGCTAGATATAACCATAAATCTGTACTGATCCATCTGAATCAAGTTATGATTCTTGAAGTGTTCTTTCACCATGTTCTTCCTAATAGCTTCTAATGTTTGTCGATGACCTGAACTTTCAACCTGTCCAACTGGGGACACGTCTATTCTGCACACATATTTCAACATCATTGATACATAAGTACTTTTGATCTTTACATACCTCAAGTGATTGTGATAAGATGGGTTCTTTATTGGAAGTAAGTAGCTGCCTGTATCCTGTACCTGTCCCTTTGCTCATTTAGCCCGTGAAACCTTGAAAATCACATGCTATAGCAATAATTCCATGAAGACCTGCACACAGTAACACTGAGGCAAACACAAAGGCTTCACACCGGGTACCCATCAATGCTTTGTGTTACCTAAAACTCGCTCACACTCCTGAAATATTCCCAATGGTATTTCATATACATTGCTCTCAAGGTGTCTCAATGGCAGCCTTAAGCAGTTGTTTTGGAGATGGTGGAATCAGAGAACAGGGTAACTCATGCCCTTGTTCCTCCCTTGGCTGGGAAAACACCTGAGATCTTCAATTCATCTGTCTACTTCCAGACATGACTGACATAGCTCAATGAGCAGAAAATTGTGAGCTTCTGTGCCACAGAACATTGAAACAATTCAAATGCCCATGATTTCACAATTTAGTTGGTGTTGTAAAACCACACATTGTACAATTGAAAAGGGCAAATTTCTCAAATACTAGAAAAGTCTTTTATGTTGTTGACAGGCAAATTAATTATTGTAAAGAGCTTTAACATTGACTCTGATTTAACTTACATCACAGGAATTGTCAGTTTTGCTGGCTTCTCGTACTTAACTAACTACACCTAGAACCCTTCCCTCATAGGCTCAATTATACTTTAGGAAGATTGGTTCAATTATCTTTCCTCAGTTAGTTGAATCCAGTGTTAGATTAGTAGATATGTTCAGCCGTAGCTTACAGAAGGTAGTATTGAGCTGCAATCCAAACAAACTTAATGTAAATATAGATTTGCCTGCATTGGTTTGTAGATGGGCCATTCAGCTTTCAGCCAGGTATCATCTGGCTCAGACCAATCAACCCTGCTAAGTTTAACTCAATACTATCCAGAGATATGTTCCAAATATGAAACAGCTGTCTTGCTGACTAGTCAATGTATGACCTGACGCACTCACAGTGTTGTACCTACCAACCAATGTCTCACCTTTCTCCTCGACCCGCTTCTAGGTTTATCCTGTCCCTGCAGAAGGACAGAACTAGTAGAGTGAATGGTTTACAGTCTTTTTGGAATGACCCTGAGAGTCCTCGACATTGACACCAAGTCTATGAATTTTCATGGAATCAGGCCAGACGTGGATAAGCAAATCTCCCGCTGATTACTATTTATCAACCTCCGTCAATGATGAATTATTACTCCTCCATGTTGAACACCACCTGGAAGAAGCACTAAGGCTATCTCAGGCATAGAATGTACTCTGAGTGGAGGATTTCAATGACCATCTCTCAGAATGGCTCAGTATGCCATTATTGATCGTTAACCAAATCTGAAGGATGCAGAACTGAGCTTTTGACAGATGATGAGACAGCAACAGACAGGAAAAACCTATTTACACAGCATTGCATAGTATACCAAATCACTACATGGGTTACTTAGAGTACAGACCATTCAGCCTAGTAGTCTCCTGTGAATATTTACACCTCATTTGAACCTCCTCCCATCATACATGGATTAACTTCACCAATATGTACTTATTTCCTTGCTTCCTTGTATGTTTATGTTTGGTTTTTGTTGTAATGAGTTTCACATTCTAATCACTTTCCAGCTAAAAAGCATTGTTCCGAATTTCCTGTTGGATTTATTCATGATAATCTTGTATAGATCTTAATAAAGACCGAAAGAACTGCGGATGCTGTAAATCAGGAACAAAAACAAAGTTGCTGGAAAAGCTCAGCAGGTCTGGCAGCATCTGTGAAGGTAAAAAACAGAGTTAACATTTCGGCTCCAGTGACCCTTCCTCAGAACTGATGGTGGCTGGGAAAAAGTCAGTTTATATGCAGAAAATAGGGAAGTGGGTGGTGTACGGAGTAAACGATAGGATAGAGCCCAAAGAGAGAGAAAGACAGTTGGACACACAAATAAGTTGCTACTTAGGAGTTAACAACTCCTTTGTCTGTCCAACTGTCTTTCTCTCTCTTTGGGCTCTATCCTATTGTTTACTCCCTACCCCACCCACCTCCCTATTTTCTGCATATAAACTGACATTTTCCCAGCCACCATCAGCTCTGAGGAAGGGTCACTGGACCCGAAACATTAACTCTGTTTTTTCCTTCACAGATGCTGCCAGACATGTTGTATAGATCTTAGTTTGGATCTCTCTGCATCAGTCCTCAGTACTCTGTATGTATCAGATGTATCTGTCCATGGTAGTACTGATTGAAATGGCAACTACATTCATAGCTCTTGTGGAAACAAATCCCATCTTCAATTAGAATAGGCTGAAAGGTCTCCTCCTAGGCAATTTGATTCTATGGTTCCAGTTGCTGTCAGTGAAAATGCCAAAGTTATTGTTGCAAAAAAAAATCTATTGCTATATTAATAGTCCATACCATCACTATTATTTTTCATACTGGGCTGGCCACCTTTACTGAGTGTAAAAATTTAAATTGTTACCAGGCTCATCATGATTTCGTCAAGCAGACGTGTATTCTGAGGGTTTGTCAATTCAAACTGCCAACAACAATTCCCTTGCTGTTTGGAAGCCTCCAGTCCAACATACTTATTACCCAGGAATTGTCGAACGGAAACATCCTGGTCTAGCTCTTAGGAATTTGCAGATTGATTGGTAACTCACATTGATTCACTTACATTGACGATTTAACCCTGCCAAATTACCAGCCCTGGCTCTTCAACCATTGCTTACTACCTCCCATCACCCAACTGCTGACCTGATCCAACTTGATTAGCCCCTGTTATAACTACCCCTCCTAGTCCAACTGACGACCCTCGATCCACCTCATCCACTACGGCCATCTGCCACCACATCCAGCTGCCATCCTCGCTGCCTACTACCTCACCCACCGACACACTTACCCTCTTGTCTCACCCACATGCTGCAAACCCCCACTCACTCATTCATTCATCTCCTCACCCATTCACTCTGGGCATTTAAACCAATCATATAGCAGCAAGTGCCACATAAAGTGGGCATGATTTCTGCACTGATTCTCTTCTCAGGTCTCTGCAAGGATTTCAATGTGGGCTGAATGAGTTCTTCCAGATGTGTTGGAATTTGGGTACTTTTAAGTGTAAACAATTAAGGGTGTAGTTTCTGACTGAACAGTGACAAATGCAGTGGTTCCTATGTTAAAAGGGGGTTAATGAGAGCCAATGTTGCTTCATTACAGTAGGATGCTCTTCCCAGGGGTCAGCTCAGAGGCCCCAGAGTTTACATGAAAATCTGCATTTGGGTCAGAAAAATACAGTGGTAATGGGAAGTGGCTCTTAACTGGGGCCTTAGGTGGCTCAATTGGCTGCCAATGTGTTGTTAGGTGTTCACACCTTTGGTAACATTTCGTGGCAGCAGGAAGACGTCAAGTTCCTCCCCTTTCCCCACCATATTACCAACCCCCTGATCTCCCAGCCCCCTGTCCTACTGCAGTTTTGGGAATTTTGGAATTGTGCTTAACTTATTTAAATGACAGTTATCTTCTTCGCAAATATCAGGAAATCC
>NC_063337.1:84902470-84964052 GCF_021869965.1 Rhincodon typus
GGACTACAATCCACATTCAAGCCTTCCCAATTTGGACCCAACCGTGACAATATCTACATTCATGGCATTGAGATCCTTTAGAAGCGTTTCTCCCTGCGACCCTGATGAAGGGTCTAGGCCCGAAACGTCAGCCTTTCTGCTCCTATGATGCTGCTTGGCCTGCTGTGTTCATCCAGCCCTGCACCTTGTTGTCTCGGATTCTCCAGCATCTGCAGTTCCTACTATCTTTGGAAAATCAATGTGGCATTGAAACGTCTTGATATTAGAGCTGCTTTGTGACAGCAGCCAGCGGCCTGGAGTGGAGTGGGAACAGCCAAGCGGGTCGGGAGCAGAGCAGGGATGGCAACCTGCAGGCCCAGAGTGAAGATGGCCACTGGTTGGGAACTGGTGGAACCCATGGTCTGTGGGATCTCTTATAGATAGACTGTAAGGTCTATCCTTTAGAGCTTTGCTTTTTTTTTAATTTTCCTAACTTATACTATGTATGTCTCTAATGCAGTGTAACTTTGTTTCTTTATTTTCTCTATTTTTCGTACCTAAGATTTGTATTTAGGTATTTTGTACCTAAGATGGTGCTGTGTCTCGGCAACATTGTACACTTTTCACTGTATTCCTGTTCTTTTGCAACTTGAGTAGACATGACAATAAACCTAATTCTAATTCTAATGTTGTCCCAGTTAGTAACTAAAAATCTAAGCGTCAATAGGTTTTCAATTATTTTATCAAGTAGATCTAACAAGTATTTTACCGGAGAAATTGATGGCTAAGTTATTTGTTCATATGTATTAACTCACACCATGAGGGTATGGATTTTTTTCAGCAGATGTTACAGAAATGAGCTTGGGATTTGTATTAATTCAGAATTTATATAGTAAGAGCCCACAATAATTTCAGCATTATATGAATCTGATCTGATCTGCTTTGCAATGATGAGGACAAAGAAAAACTGGTAACTCAGGGCATTGGCAAACCATTGCTGCACACTGGTGTATTTTATTTTAAGGATCCTCTCATTCAGGATAATCTGTTTACATGTTTCATTATGATTCATGCCTCTTTATTTCAATTTAAAGAACAGCCAAGGCGAGTTCCTATCAGCAAATAGAGTTCACGGTCATTAGCTTTAGAAATGCATCAAGATGTCCCTGTGGGAAAATGAATGGGCAAGTTAGATAGTCCAAAGATGTATTGCTACCTGCAGTTATGACTGTGATTGCGATGCATCCGAACCATTGATGCCACCACAGTGTATCATCATCTGCAAGTGACAGGTGGCTTTGTGGAGTCAATGTCAACAGATTATAAGTGTCCTTGCGATTATAAGTTTCCAAGTACTAAAACTATGTTGTCATTATATATGCTGGCCGTGGAATTTCCCAGTAAATCAGCTACCAATTATCTTTTGATAAACTTGCAATCACTTCATAAGTGGAATAGCTTCATGCATCAACGACATGGAGTACACTTGCTATTGACCTTTCCTGAGATGCGCTGCTTTGACAAGAACAGAGTGAGAACAAGTAAAGCCACCCTTTAAAGTTGATGCAACCTACAAATGACACATAGATTGAAATATCTTTTAAAGCAAAAAAAAGAAAAAAAAAGTACTTGTAGTTATGTAGCACTTTACCTCAGAAAATTTCCAAATATTTTACAGGCAACAAAATACACCTCATGTTTGCTCTCTTTTCTAAAGTAAGAATTACAGGTGGCCTTCATATATACCAAGGTTCTACAAACGAGAATGTGATAATGACTAGATACAATCATTTTATGGTTGTAGTAACTATGGAATAAATACTGGCCAGGACACCAAAGATAAGTCTTTTACTCTTCTTCAGAATAGTGGCATGGGACACTTTATATATACCTAACAGAGCTGGTACTTCCTACAGTCATAATATTACAACCTTTTAGAAAACTGTTCTAAGTATAGCAATTTTAAACCTTGAGCTGATTTTTCACAATGGACTCCGAGAGGCAGTTGACATTTTACAACTACAATGTTTGTCCAATTTCTGGAAAGTTACAAGTAGGTTGCAAACAGACATGCCTTGTTCGGTACAGTTCTTAGGCTAAAAGCATCAAAGGGTGTGGGGAGAAAACGGGAATAGGGTACTAAATTGATGTGATCAACCGTGATCACATTGAATGGTAGAACAGGCTTGAAGGGCCAAATGGCCTACACCTGCTCGTAGTTTGTATGCTTGCGTGTTTCCAGACTGTACACCTGCGCAAGTTTATGCGTGCTATTCACAAGGACCAGCCCAAGGACAATGAGCCAGACTTTAAACATATTGAGAACCCAAAAATATGAATTGGGTTATCATATGTCTTTTTTGAATCATGATATAGCAATTTGTCTAGGTCACATGATGCATTGCTGATCTTTGCTTGCTTGCCTACAAAAAATAATACAAAAGGTATGGTAAACTGTTGAAAATCATAAATACCATGCCAGTCATTTTGAGATATCTTTGGAGAAAGACAAGGCCTTCAACTCAGAGAGAATGTGTGCGAGTGAGAGATACCTGGAAACATCCAGACGTTTGCTATAAAGACACTTAAAAACCAGTTTAAAATGCTTCAATCACAGAACCAGAGAAGCAGTTCTCCTCTCTCTCCTTTATTCTATTCCACCTGCAAAACTTATTTGTGAAAAAAACCTTCAGAAATTCAACTGTGAAAGCCATTGCAGCTGCTGAGACAAGCCTGAAATTTCAAGCATTCACTTCAGAAAAACACAATATCTCGAATGCAAATTACCACATTTTCAATTAACAAAAGAGACTGAACTTAATTAATGTTTTGAGCTAATTTTTTGTGTTTTTTTAAATGCATTCATGAGATATGGGCATCATCAGCCAGGCCAGCATTTGTTGCCCATTCCCTAATCACCATTGGGAAGGGGGTGGTGAGCTGCCTTCTTATGCTGATCTATTGTTTGTTGTTCAGGTAAACCTACAGTGGTTTTAAGACGAGAATTCCAAGATTTTGATTTAGCAGCAATGAAATAACTGATATTGTTTCTAGTCAGGATGGTGTGTAGCTTGGAGGGGAACTAACAGTTGGTGGAGTTTCCATGCATCTGCTGCCCTTGTCCATTTGGCAGGCTTGAAGAAACATCCTAACATCATGAATGACAGCGCAACAAGTCCATGGTTTAAAGCCTTTATTTAAAAGGCTGCTCCTTCAACCATGTAGCTCACCCTCAGTACTGGACTGGAGCTTAGCCTTTTTGTACGCAGATCTCTTCAGAGGGACTTGAACACAAAACCTGCTGACTCTAAAGGCTAGACCATTACCAAATGAGCCATGGCTGACGCAGATAGCGCATCAGTGTTCAGGTGTTAGAAAAATTCATCAAAGTAATCTCATTCCAAACAAAGCAGGTAGACTTTCCTGCTTTAGATAACACAGCATGGAGCAGGAGGAACACAGCAGGCCAGGCAGCATCAGAGGAGTAGGAAAGTTGATGCTTCAGGTCAGGATCTTTCTTCAGAAGAAGAGTCCCAACCCGAACTCCAGATCCACACTGTGTTATCTCGGACTCCAGCATCTACAGTTCTTGCTATCTCAGGCTTTCCTGCCTTGCAGTTTTGGAGTGGCTGCCAGTTACTCTGTTACTGTGTGGTAGGCCATGTGCATTTTGATGGGCAATAGGCCAATGAATACAACCCCTAGAGCAGGCAACACATTGGCTCTGCACACCCACATTGTCAGAGAGAATGATATAAAGGATTGACTCAGCGTGCTGATAAAGTCTACACACTTTGTGATGGTGCACGCCACATTTAATTGATCTGTGAGATGGTCCTTAATGGGCTCAAAAAAGTAATAATGTTCTGATCTTTGCTGTACAGTATCATCTTGACTATTGCTAAATTTAACCTTATGGTCATACAAATTAACAATAATTTATGCTAGCTTTTATAATACATCAGAGCTTAATATGAACTAATTTATACTGAAACTATATCTAGTTTAAAAATGTTCAATTAATTTGCATGCACTAGAATAAAATAAAATTTCCAGTGACAGAGTAGGTTCAAATTGTAACTCATGCTTAGTTTGTCCTATGTCTGTGTAAAATCCACTGACAGCAACTGTTGGATTTTGGTGTTTAATAGCACATATTCAGACTGCAGAGTTTGGGATTAGCTTCACAGGGATAGCGAACATGAACCCCAATGGTTTCACCATCATTATTACTGCTAGACCTGGACCATTTTGTTGACTTTTGTTAAGTGAACATAGCAGAGAAAAGGTGCTTTAGCTAGCAGGCTAATAAATCACTTTTGTGTGAATGGATGTAAATGAAAAGAAAACAGATAACCCTTGGTGTATTCCACTTGACTAAGCTTGTGGCATCTGGTTTGCAGTTCCTTGATAGTGAAATAATATCTGGTGCAATTTTGATCCATCAGAAAGTCTTTATTTAATAACAAGTAAATACGATATTAAGAAGCAATTATTGATGTACAGTATATTGTTAAGTGTTATTACTTATTTATGAACTAAGTCGGAATGCCAACACTCGGCTTTGAACATGACTGACAATATATCTAAATCCAAGTCTCTACTTATCCAAGAAGCTCACAATTTACTTTCAAAACTGAATAGTGTTTAGAAAAAAAACCTGGCTCCATTTCTATCTTCAGCACTGTGGTTAAGTGTAAGGTCTCACAATGAGGCCATTCACTCAGTCCAAACTAGGCATTGAAACAGTGTGGTCCTCAACTTAGAGTGCATAGTGCATTTGCTTCACTTTGTCTCAAATTATGTAACTTTCCTCCCTTATGGGAGAACCAGTGGCGAGTCTTATTATAATTTAATCTATAATTTAAAACAACCCAAAGAAGAGTTCAGAGATTTGCATACACTTAGCTAAATTTAATAATTTAGCATGCAGGTAAGGAAAATAATGATAGTCCATTGTGATTACCAGTATCACTCTGTAGGCAAGCATGAAGCCATTACTAGTTCAGTTAGCTGAGAATATTATGAGTTGGAATACTCATGTGAAGCACTGATGTGGGAGGATATCAATTTGCACCAGCCTAGGTGCTGAACACTGGACCTGCACTCCAAAAACCAATTCGAGGCCAAGTTCTTCTCCATGATAAACAGA
The DNA here is from genome assembly GCF_021869965.1 of Rhincodon typus. NCBI lineage: Eukaryota > Metazoa > Chordata > Chondrichthyes > Orectolobiformes > Rhincodontidae > Rhincodon > Rhincodon typus. The sequence goes on from NC_063337.1 coordinate 84,907,602, forward strand.
AAATGTTTAGCAATTTCTGAGCCAATCTTGCATCTCCTACTGGCTGCCCCAGGGTAGCATTCATGCAATGTAGAAGCGACCCCATTGTGCTTATGCAAACTTTCTGAAAGAGCTTTATAATTAGTCTCACTGCACAGAGTTGTTCTCATTTCCTGGAATCTCTTTCCTTTTCAAGTACATGTTCAGTTTTATTGTTAGAAGTTTCAGACCAAGCCACCAATCTCGAGAGTTCAGGGAGGACACAAAAGAAATCTACCAAATAATTCCAGAAATGTAGGATTTTATCTGCAAGGTTAGCCTTAGTGTAAAGAGCTGTTTCTCTGTGCTGAAGCGAGACCCAGATTTTAGATCAATGATGCAGAAGAGCATTTTAGAGAAATCCTAAAAACAATGCCTTCACCACATTTTCCAGCATTAATTTGGGGACAGTCAAACAAATGCTTGTAAACTTCTTGAATCCCGCTCTGCAAGTATTCAGGCAAAACTTGTGCAAAAATAAACTTTGATGGACTGAGCACTGTCAAGATGGCAGAAAAGTGTCTGCCCCACCAGATCTTGCTTTCTCGACACTCACATTACCAATCTTCCAGAGAGGGCAAAAAATTGCCTCAAAGACAGGTTGAAGTTCTTCTTGCCCTGTCAGCATTGATATTAATGACTGGGAGGTGTTTGTTAACAACTGTTCAAAATGGCGACAGGTTGTCCATCATGCTGCATCATGCTTTGAGTTACAACATCCTTGCGACAAGGCAGAAAGAAAAGGAAACAAATCTAACCCTGTCGATCCCACTACCTCATGGACATCCTGCCTCTTGTGCCCAAAGGTCTGTGGGTTGAGGATCAATCTGTTCCATTACATGAAGAGCGATGGCAGTAATCTGCAACCCTGAGTGGATGTCAACGTTGCTTAGAAAGGCAGACGCCCACAATGAGATTGACAAAGCTGGGGTTGTTTACTTTGCAGTAACGGAAATTGAGCAGAAATCTAATGGATCTGTATAACATTATGACAGATTTACAAAAAATAGACAACGAAAAGCAAGTCCCAGCCATTGACTGAACCAAGGGCTATAGAATAGATTTAAGGTTTTTTGACATGAAATACAGGGAGGAATAGGAGGACAAACATTTTACACCGTGAGTGGTAATGATCTTGAACTCATGCACTGTCAATGATAGTGGTAAAATCAAAAATGAATACTGTGTAGTTATGGAACTGTATCAATGGCTCTATGGCCTGCTTTCTAAGCCAAAGCCCAGCTGTTGTCCAAGATGATCAGGAAATAGGAAATAAGAATACCAGAACTAGAATTAGGAAAATCAGTTGTTGTACTTTATATGTAAGAACTTAATACATTCATACTTGAATAAGAACAAATGTCTTTGTTTTTCTTCAAATGTGCACTTTGCCACAAAATTAGTGACTAAACATGAAGTTTTAATTGAACTTAAAACAAAATATCTCAACTGCAACATGCTTTGAGATGGGCCATAATATTCTTTTAAAGCTGAATATTCAACACACAGCTACGATACCAATTCATCTGCAGTTTCTCAAAGAAACTTCCAGAATTGTTGCAAGGGAATTGGCATTGTTAACTGCAGCAGGTTATATATTTTCCTAAACACAGATAATTCCTGCCACACTGCAATTAATAATCACCAATTGATTTTCAAGTCTTCAAGATGCATTTTCTTCCATGATGCATGTGTTCAATGATTTTTCAAGTCTCCAACGGCAAGTGCAACATGATTAGGATTTTATAAAGTTACTGTAACTTGTAATAGGAATCAAAAGAAAATCACATGCAATTTAGAATTGGTTTCTAAGATGCAGGTTAATTTTACTTGAAGATGAGAAATATTACACTCCAGACATTTACTCTTCATAGGATTCATCTGAAAGCTGCAGGAGGACAGTTCATTAATTAAACTAGATACAGGAATGCCACCTTTATTGAATGCATTTCCTACAAGCTGCAACAAATGTCCTCTTTGCACTGCAATTGAAATGTGATTGTTTTTAATCAATCAAAGAGGTCAAAGAGCAGCTTCTGTCTGCATTTTTAATAGAGAGGTCAAGTGGGATTCATTTAAATCATTCTGGCTGCTGTGCATAAGAACAACAACCTTTCTCAATGGCAACGTAATTACTTATATTCATCCAGCTTCTCCGTGTTAATTCAGATGGCCATAAATTCCAGTTTAGTTTTATAGTAGCTAGCTGGCTTAAAAAGGACTACCCACAGATCATGATGGCTTTAAAGAGGCATTTGTTAATTGGTGCAGTTTGTCATGAATACCAGTTGTAATGGATTTTTCTGTAACATAAGCCTACATTAAGCTTGCATCTCAACCTGTTGATGAAGTATATCAACTTAACTCCAGTTTAAAAAAACACACAATTATATAAGGTCCGGATTATAAAATGTTTGTAGCATTCTTTGAAAATTATAGTGTTTTGTATTTCTACTTCATTTATCAAAGTTACTGTATGATGCCATCTGTAGCTTAATCTCTGGTTCTTACCCTCATACAATTCTCAGAAAGCCAATTGCAGTGAATTCCCAGGCAGTGTTTCTATTAATACGGCTTCCATTTTGCTGTTTTAACAAAGACTGGAATATCTAATGGATTGAATAAAGAAACAAATTGTATACTGTGTATAAAATTTAGAACCTTATGATGAAGTCTGGAACCATTATGCTGGTCTGAGTCTTGGAGGTGTTGCAGGAGATTCCACTATGATGTCATATGCAGTGCACACTATGCAGGTCTCAATATGTTGTCCACAGCTGCCCCCAAACCCGGGGAATTGTGATACGACTGCATGTAATTGAATTTCCCAACTATTTACTCTCCTCACAGATGTTGGTATGGGTGAACAGAAGCTGAAATCTCAACAATTCTATTTCATTTTCCAGGCTGAAAGACAATGAAACCAATTGTGCTACTTCATCACTGTTGCAACTCGCTCAGCTAGTTCAATTCAAGCTGACATTGGTACTTTCTGTATCTGCACAGTTAGACCACTAAAGTGATCTGTTAGTCCAAACTCCTCTGTATAAAGGTATGAACATACTGAAGGCATTAACTATGACTCACTTCATCCAACCCATACCTGTGGTTTCAATTTCCATCAAGGGACTTGAGAACAAAATCTGACTGACAGGCCATTGCAGTACTGACGGATTCCTGTGCTGTTAGAAGTGTTATTTTTCAGGTGAGATATTAAGTTAAACCAAGGTGCTATCTCCCCCTCAGATGTAAAGAATCACATGGCAGGAGAAGGCTTGTTAGTTTCCCAGACAACATTTATTGTTCAGTATACAGCTAAAAACAGATCCAATCATTAATACATTGCTTTTTTTGTGTGCAGATTGGTTGTCACATTTCCTTCAAAACAACAGTAATTATACTTAAGAAGTATTTAATTGGCTATGATATCCTGTGGGGATATCAATTGTGATATCTTCTGGTTTTGAAACGTGCTTTATAAGTACAAGTCTTCTCTCATATGTTGTGTTGTAGCATTGTGTATCGTATGTATTGTGTATTGTGTGTTGGTGATGGTTTTACTTTGACATTAGCTGTTTCCGGCCATGGAAAATACCTCATGCTATGCAAATTGCCACATGTTGTACAAATATCAAATGAGTTGAAATCATCCTTCATTATTCAAACACTAAAGTACTGTCAATGCTGGAAATCAGAAATTAAAAATGCAAAATGCTGGGAATATTGAACAGGTCTGGCTGTATCTGTGGAAAGACAGAAAGGGGCTTAATGTTTCAGGCTCTTGACCTGTCCATCATTACTGCTCTGAGGACAAGTTATTCACACTATTTCCCTCTTGATTATTCTCCCACAGTCTCAGAACACTTTCTAACATGCTAAACTACAAACTATTTACAATCTTTTCCCAGTCAAAGCAACAATATGTGGAACTTATTGACAAACTTGCATTTATCAGGTCAGAACAATTCAACCTTCAGATGTGTCACATCAACAACTCAAAACTCAATTATATCAATCATTGCTGCAAAGCAAATACATTAAGATAAAATAAAAGTCACTGATCAGCTTGACAGTTTATGGAAATAAAAGTAAATAGCCTGAAGTAATTTCAAGGCAGAATTGCAACCCGAGTGTTACAATCGCTTAGACTTTGCTTTTTTATTGTAAAATCATTTGAACTGTAAGCATTTCAATGTATTAATTGTTTATGACAGAACAGTCTCTCCACAGTGTGAAAGCAAAATCTTTACTTAACTAGGTTCACAGTCTACTAAACATATTGAACTGTATTTTACCTAAAGTTAGCAAAATGTGGCCATTTCAGGGAATTTCATGCAAGGTTTCTCTCTGTGAGTCCAAGTGAGTTTTTCTCACAGTTTTATACCACTGACCTCGTTATGTATGGACCACACCTCCATGGTGTCTTGTTTGCTGCTGTGCACTCAGCAATTGAAGTAGTGCTTGCCACTGCTGTGACCTCCTGGGGTTCCAGCATTGGCACCATTTTTACAGCTTAGATGTGATCCAGGTCAAGAACTGCCAACCAGGAAGTGCCCTTCACTGTGGGTATAATGGGAGCAGAATGAAAAGGGAAGACTTATGAGGGTACATAGTTGGCACGCAATACTTCACTGCAAATACAAGCACACATTTGTAAATGTATTGCTATTTTACTTCATCAATTGTCCCACTCTCATTGTAACTGAAACTACAAGAATCAAGCTATACAGCCTGCGTTAGAGTCTTAACATGTTGGCCCTGGGAGCCTAAGGGAGTGCCAGACTTTCCCTGACACCCAATGCAGTATAACATCCCCTTAATCAATGTGGGAGTATCAATTTACTGGAAAGTCTTCAAATGGTTGAAAATACTACTTTTTAATCAAACATCAGCAAAAGCTAAGGAGAAAAGAAAACAGAAAAGGCTGCATTTGCTACTACAAAACAAATCAGGACTGCTGGCCTTTTGGGAAACACCAAAATCTACTGTCAATGAATGATCACTGCACCTCGCTCACATCGGTTGGAACTGGAAACCAGTTAAGTTCTGTCTGGCATTTTGTGCCTGACACAGCACTGCTCTATCATGCTGAAGGTAACATTCCTCTTGCTCAATGTCTTCATCTTCTTCATCTGAAGACTGCTGCCCCTATTCCAGCCCTTCCAAGTCCATCACATCCTCTCCTTCCCTGCTCTAGTTGCTTAGAGTGCTGCGTGCGAGAATTATGCCAAGGGTTCTGTTTGGACTCAACTGCAAAGGACTCCAGACTAATCCAAGCAACTGAACATCAACTTTAGGAGGCCTAGCATCTGCTCCTCATGGCCCTGCATGAAGACTGGCCAGCACTGGATCTACATTTGACCTCAGTGAAATCATCAGGCATGGATTTGGAGGGTAGCTTTTGTATCTCAATAACTATCCTGGTAAGGAATCAGGACATTGAATCAAATCAGGGGCATGACAGTTCTGAAGGATATCAGTATCATGAAGCTCCTAAGGCACCTCTGACACTGATGATCAAAGATGACTTGTGCATTGATGGAATGGAATCCTTTTCTACTGATGAACTCAGTTGGATTACGATATGGCACTTACAATACAATGTGTCTATAGCCTGTAGTGGCCTGCACCTGGGTGAAGCCAGCAATGCCTACAGCCTGGGCTGCAGCATTGACCTTCCATGGGGAAACGAGGTGAAGTGGTGAGATCTGACAGAAAGTGCATCAGTAATGGTCTTGATGCATTTATATGTTGAGGATTGAGAGATCCCACACAGGTCCCCAGTGGAGTTTGGAAGCAGCTAGCTGCATCCATATTTAGTGCAATTGTCTTCTTGACAAACATGGGGTAGGATGGTCATGCACCCCTTCAGATCTAGACCCACTCCAGCAATTCACATTGTTTCATGTCAGTATCCCAGGACATCTTCATTCTGTGGTGACACTGAGTTTTGTTCATCTGTAAGAAATGGCACCATGGATGATTGATTCTGGGCCTTCTGTACATCTTGAAAGGACCTTCAGCTGCAAGTTCTTCCTGTGAAGGCTGTTCAGCAGCTGCTAAAGGCTGCTGCTGGTCCTGGGCTTGCTGGTGCATCTTTTTGTCCTTCCTTTTATAGCCATGCGGCCACAATGTCAATGATCCTTGCTGTGGATCTATCCATTGAACATGGAAGCATATGCAAAGCATTATTGTACAAATTTATGACCTTCACAAGATTAACAGTCCTGCTTACTTGTCAAGTTACACATGAAGAAGAATTTCCACCAGAATCTCAATTCTGACTTTTTAGATAATTGCAATATTGCAATGACTTCGATTGCTTTGATGCTCTCTCTGATGACGTCACTCCAAAGCCACCTCTAAAGATGCCAATCAAATGTCTAAGAAAGATGGTGGTGGAGTAGGGCTTCTGAGCCTGATGCCAGTCCACTCTGTCCACTTTTCTTTCCATTTCTTTTGTTTTGTTTTCTCACTTCTCTCGTTTCTTTTCTCTTTCATTTTGTTTTGCTTACCTCTTAGTGAAGAGCTCGGTCACAGCAATGGCATCGGCAGATGTGAGTGGGCCCAGCCGTGCAGACGTGAGTAGGCCCAGCAGTATGGATTCATGGCAGCAGTGTAGGAGGCACATTTGGGTTCCCGGTGGCTTCCGCATCGCCAAGGCCGTCCTGGCGCCGACTCATGGCTGCTGTGCCAGAGGCGAGTTTGGATTCCCGACTGAATCTGTATCTGGCGCAGTTTCATGGAGGTGGGGGCGGAGGTGGGTTTGGCCAATATGAGACCCAGCAGCATCAGCAGCAGCTGCATTGGTGAAGTGGGTTCAAAGTGGACTCATGGCGGCAGAAAAGTCGGGTTTGGGCTAATGCAGTACCTAATGGCTTTGGCACTGTCCCTCTTTTGAGGGACAGTGAGTCCAACTCCCCTTACCCCACCACCGCTCACAGAACAAAAATCTGAATATTTGGAGCACTTCCTGCAGATTAGGTTTGTGGAAATGGGAAATTTTTTAAACTTTTCACCTCCAAACCTGGAATGGAAATTTAGGGCCGGGTTCCAATTGTGAATATTGTGACTCCCAGTGCATATCCAGTGAAGGCTGGGATTTCTGGGGCAGTTCCAATGACTATCCAGTGCCTCCAGGGCTATTACAGGCTTCCTAGTTTCCTGCTGAATTGTATCCTCCATGATTTTCTCAGATGTGCCAAGCTGCATTTATATTGACTTCCTTGCACAAGTGATATGTTGAGACAGGTAAGTCTTGTACATATTAAGGTGTAAATGCATTTACTTGCCCACTTTCTTTCATTGTGTTCTGCTTTCTCTCAAAGCAGCAGATAGATTTGAAAACCTATAAATACATTTATGTCTCTGAGCATGGGAGCACCGTAGTAAATCACCCATTGACAATCGAAAGGATGCAGTTGTAGACTTGTGGAAATTGCTTCAAAATGGATGTTTTCAATTACTTTGATAGAAATCTGACTCAAAGAAGACTTCCCTTTAGGATGAGTTACTTAGACTTAGGTCAGGGGTAGATAGCTTGCCACCCTGACTACCTACTCTTGCCTGGACGGAAAATAGGTAAGCAGCCAAATGGACTGAGAAGATGCCCTGGAATTGGGTTAGACTGGTGCAAAGTGGTCTTTCAGCCTCTAAATGGGAGCAAGCCTCGCCCTCTGGTGCTGCCGATCAATCTGACTTGCTGTTAGCTCCCACAGCACAGGCAATGCCAAGAGTTCAGTAGTGGGCACTGCCCAAACTGTGACCAGTTCAAAGAGGTAAGCCCAAATGACTTCAGACTGAGTGAGTCAGAGGCATTGGACAGGTTGGGTTCGGGCAACTTCGAGTGAGAGTGAGGCGTGCATGAGGTGGGTTTTGGAGAGAAGACCAATCAGAATGAAAGGGGGATGATTATTTTTGAGGGGGTGCACCCAATCCTTAAAAGACAGCCCCCTGAATATAGTACTCATCTTACCTCTTGTCTCTTTAAAAGTATTTTTAAAGAACCTGGATGTTGACTTTTATCCTCGCTCAACTGATCATAATGGCGTGGGCAGCATATTATCAACTGGCTTGGAACAAGCTCATTTGACCCTTAATTATTTATTTATCTCTGGCAACCTGGCTGCAGATTGTGGCAGCTCCCCAGCTACCAAGTTATGGAATCAGTGGGAAGGTAGTGGCCTGGGCACCTGCCTTATTTTGCCTGACTCCTCAGAAGCTTCTCCATGTCATGACATGAGGCAGACAAAGCATATATTGTTTCCATCTCTAGGTTTTCCTGGAACAGGTCCTGAACCAGTCACTTGAGTCTATAGCCTTAAGCATGCTATCCTGCCTCATGCATGACTGAACAGGCAGAGTCATGTACTCTTGTCACTTGACATAGGCATATTGGAAAGATTAGCAGGTTGATGATGGACCTGATTAGCCATGTTATATATACCTTCCATGCCACCAAGTCCTGGAATAGGACTCAAACCTAGACCTACTGGCTCAGAGTAGGGCCGCTACCCATTGTGCCATAGGAGCTCCTCTTGTTAGGAAAATAGGACATAAAATTGCTGTTAGAATACCTCCTAGTTTCTATTGGATATGGATGCTGCACAATGGGAATCATTCCAGGAACATTGACGATGTTGTTGGACCATCAGCCGAGTTAAAATGTTTTGGGGCCTCCTCTATGTTTAGCCCATTAGATATGGAGGCTTTTAAGAGCCACATGTTGGGATCAGCGGTAATGTGACAGTGCCCAAGGGATACCATAGTGACAACTTCTGGGTTTTTGAGCAGCAACTTTGAAATAACTGCACAGCAGCCAGAATCCCATCACCAAGTTACCCTTTATTTGCATATGCACAGTATACTGGCTGTGACCAGCCAGCTTAGAGTCAGTCCCTGAAGTCAGGAGACTCTCTGGATCCCCTGTTTATATTGGTCAGCCAGGGCTCCATGACTGGTCCAGGTTAACAACTTTAATCAAGGATCTCATAGTTGATAAGATCCACCTGATTCCAATCACTGCAAACTCTTTGCTATCAGGCATGTGATCCAGCGCAGTATCCTCTCCAAGGGATTCTGTGACATGTGGGAGCAGTGAAAAAACAGTGTGACTGTTTAATCAATCATATTGACAAACTCTCACTGGGACACATGCAGTCTAAATCCAGGAAGGGGTTTTTTTGTGACACAGTGGTGGTTTACCTACCTCCGTGCCAGAAGACCCGGTTCCAAGCCCATCTGCTTCCAGAGATGTGTCATAACATCCCCAAACAGGTTGACTAAAAATAGCTATAAACCAAAAATTAGAATTAAATTATGTACAGAAAACAAAACAAAGGGGGAGATTTTATTTTCTTTATAAATAGCCACTACGTTCAGCCTTATAGAATCTGCCCTCACAATCTGCTGTAGATACTGAGATGAGCCTTTTGACTTCATGGGGTGTTTATCCCTGCTAAGGTCATAATTATGTTAGTTCCCATAACATGAGTAGCTGATATGAGTAACGTAATACTGAAACATTCAGTAAACGTTTGTTGTAGCTCCTGATATGGACAAAAATGGCAATCTCAGAACTGCCATGTCTGAGCAATTTTGTCAGAAATTTTTGCACACTTCCCACAGTGTATCATGCTGCAAGTGGCTCCAGTAAGATGGAGACTGAGACCTTTATACCTTCAGGCCCCTTGCTCTGTTACAGTAAGGATTCGACATTCATATCCCTTAAAGGTACCCTACAAACTAACTGTATGATATAACTAAATAGGATTAATAGATACAAAGAGAAAGTAAAAGTAAGTAGTTTGTTTTACAAGAAATCTAATTGAAACAACAATTAATATCTGAATGACTATGCTATCATATTTGTAAAATTGACGTTTTAGTGCCAGGGAGTATCTTTGTTGCTGTGCAATTTACTTTTTAATATTAGTGGAATATGATTGCCATGCTGTTTCATGAAAATAAAATAGCCTATTTGGAGCTGTGCAGAAAAGGCCTACCAACAAAGTGTATAATCTCATTGCAGTCTGAGCGACATGGGCTATGGCATGATTTTTAGCAGAATCAGATGAGAAGTCCGGTAAGACCTATCTTGATGTTAGGGAGTATCTTGCTTAACTTTTTATGCTTCAGATGAGTATGATGGCAAATGTCTGGTAAATGCTCAGCCCTGTAGGGCTGTCACCACCAATTAGGGGAGTCCAGTAATATTAGACTGGGAGCCGCAAACACAGAGGTCAGGGGTCTGGTCTTTCATGTATAAACGCTACTTGTTAAAATTGGTCAGAGATCTGGGTGATGGCAGTCCTGGGAGTCAATACCCCAATTATTAAAGAGGGTGCCGGGGGGGTGGGGGGTTCCTGTAAGGGAGGCAACAGGGCCACTGCCACAAAAAGGGGAAGGTGAGGGAGTCAGGCCTGGAGGGAGAAACCAGAGGCTTTTGCAAACGTGGGGATAAGGACAGTATGAGGGAAAAATTACAGTACATGGGGGAGGAGGGTACATAAAACAGCATCAGAGGCCATTGTCGGCTCTGTCAGGGATGTTAGTAGCAGTGACCACCACCCTGAACTCCAAAAGAGGACTATAGAGGAATAGCGTGGGCATCATTAAAGTGTAACACTGAGGTTCAGGGCAGTGAAGTAAGTTGGAAGTGAAGTCCAATGTATTGGGTCTTTCCATTGGGGAATGGTTGCAAATGAGCTGTCAGGGCAGTGGGAGGTAAAAGGGGACATGGAGATTCTTTGGGTGTTACCTGGTGACCAGGCCAACACCGGTGCTGATTGTGTCTATTGTGAGCTATGTCCCTGCCACCACTTTCCATTCTCTGGCTGTGAAGGACCACTTGAAAATGGCTGGAACAATGCCCAGTTTGGGCAAAGTCATTGTTAGGTTCATGGGCGACAGCACAAGATCCATAGATAGTAGGAGCTGCAGATGCTGGAGAATCTGAGATAACAAGGTATGGAGCTGGATGAACACAGCAGGCCAAGAAGCATCAGAGGAGCAGGAAAGCTGACATTTCCGGCCTAGACCGAAATTTCTGAAGAAGGGTCTAGGCCCGAAACGTCAGCTTTCCTGCTCCTCTGATGCTGCTTGGCCTGCTGTGTTCATCCAGCCCTACACCTTGCTAGCACAAGATCCATGTCTGCTAGACACTGGGACATTGAGTAACAAATGCATGAAGCATAAGTTTGCAGACATTAGCTACATTAAATTTTTCTTCACTCTAGGAGTAGTCTGTCGCATTTCTGACTTGTGCTTTGTAGATGGTTAACAGGCTTTTGGGGAGTCAGGAGGTCAGTTACTCATCACAATATTCCTAGCCTCAGTCCTGCTCTTGTAGCCACTGTGTTTATGCGGTGAGTCCAGTTGAATTTCTGGTCAATGGTAACCCCAGGATGTTTATAGCAGGAATACATGATGGTAACATCATCGAATATCAAGGGGTGGTGGTTAGATGGCTCTTACTGGAGATGGTCATTGCCTGGCATTTGTGTAGTGCTAAAGTTTCTTGCAATTATTTTATTGCCAGTTATTATGCATGCAGAATAAATGCGTTGAGGGGTTAGATGCTGGTCAAAGTTGATTTGTACTGTGCTATTGGTGCTTGCAAATTGAACATTGGCATCTCAATGATGGTGATGTTAGCAGTGATGACTTAAAAAAGAGGCAATGCTAACGAAAAGGAAACTCTGTATTCATGCAGTTTTCAAGGGTGCTGTGGTAGAGTCATATCATCATTTTATCAGCTCTCTGTAATGAATGTAATGAAAAGTTGAATGAATAATGTGGGACTGCAATAGCATGAAGTTAGGAACGTAGCAGACAATCTCTTTAAATGTAATAGGCTGGTCATTCAGCTAGCATGGGACCTTTGCCAACATTCCACATGTGCTGAGCCTAAATCTGAATGAATGGTGGAGACCTGGCCCTTGTCAATCAGGGTGCAGCGTGTCTCAGTGTATGGAGGAGTGTGTTCAGCCCGTACCAGCAGTATATGTCAATGTGGCTTTTATGAAATCTAAGAAGCTCTTTCGCTCCTCGTGTTCCCAACAAATGTATTTTCCACTGAGAGTCCTGTGCCCAGCTATTGGTGAGATGTTGGTCCTTATTGCTGCCTTCCTAAGATGGTGAAAGTTGTTGCAGGAGGATCACGACCAGCTGTAAGCCCGGGTGCAGCAGCAATATACCAGATGACAAGGAGCAGCCAGCTCAGGCAGAGTTCACAGCCACAAAGCGCATCATCATGTGAGGGTCTGCAGGAGGTCCAGAGATTTTCAACCCTGACTCTATTTTCTGGCACAGGCTCCACATATCTCAGGACACTGACAGAGTCATGCCGTATGCTGGAGCATGAACTCCAGCCTGCAGGAGTGGGAGGGCAAGTGGCTGTGAAGGTGACAGTTGCTCTGACCATCTATGTGACTGGCTCCTTCCACATTGTAATGTGTCCTGTGTGGGATTTCTCAGTCCTGCTCCCATAAACCTATCAGGGCAGTGACCGATACCAACTGGGCAAAGTCAAACTGGATCATTTTGCTCACCCATAATGAGGCCAGTGCTGTAACCCGGACAGTAGGATTCTGGAACGCATTTGGCTTCCTACAAGGGCAGGGCAGTGTTCCCTGTAATTTTCTTACAGGCAGCACAGTTTCCAAGAACCAGAAATCAATGTCGTGATTGGATTGCTTATGCTGATCACCATCTGCAGAATATCAGAACAGCGCAGCGTGCACACAGCTTAGAATTGGTGCAGGGAGCCGTTGATTGCATACATGTGATACAGAGAAGGCCATATCACAATGCTTCGGAATTCATCTACACAAAGGGGTTCCACTCTATTAATGTGCATGTGATTTGTGGTCACCGCTCCACTTCCTGGAGGCAAGGGGAGCTGTTATGACTCCTATATGCTAAAGCACTCTTATATGCCTGGTGTGTTTGAGGCTCCATATGCCTTGCAAAGCTGGTTACTGAGGTACAACATATACCCATTGTAACCATCGAACGTGACACCGTTGCACAGCCCCAGAGCTGATGTGGACCACATTTGCAATGCTGCCATCAATGTCGTGATGGAGCAGATGACAGATTTCCTGACAATGTGGTTCTGCTACTTAGACGTGTATATGGGAGCCCTGTACTGTAGTCCAGACAGGATGTGACACATCATCCTGGTGTGCTGGGCTCTACACAACTGGAGCAGGCAAGGAGGCGATGTGTTGCAAGCTGAGGAACTGGGGGAATAGGAGCAGTCTTCTGAGGAAGAAAAGCACAAGGATATTGGGGAGGAAGAAGCTCTCCTTCTGCATGACAGAGCTCAGCTGCATCGGGTGCCACAAGCCTGACAGGGCCTGACTGACACTTGGTTACTATAGATGGAAGCTGGGTGCAGCACACAATCATGGAATATTAAATAGTTGTTGGTCACAATGCCAGCTTTGTACCTCCAGTTGCGCCGATTTCCACTCATAGTCCAAAGCCCTGCAGGTTTGGTGGATTAGCCATGCTAAATTGCCCATGATGTCCAGGGATGCACTGGCTAGGTGGATTGGACATGGGAAATGCAGGGTTACAGGGATAGGGTAGGGATGTGAGTCTGGGTGGGATGCTCTTTGGAGGGTCGGTGTGCACTCGATAGGCTGAAAGGCCTGCTTCCATATTATAGGGATTCTATGATTCTATTTGGGTTGCATTGTGGGGACGAACTTTAGCCGGTATTAGTTTTGTTAGTGTTCCCTTTAGCAGTCTGTAAATAAAAGCTCATATTTGGAAATGTTCAATTGCTTACCTATGCAGAGTCATAGAGTCATAGAAATATACAGCGCAGAAACAGACCCTTCAGTCCAACCTATCCCCCATGGCAACCAGATATCCAAAATTAACCTCGTCCCATATGCCAGCATGTGGCCTATATCACTAAACCCTTTCAATTCATATACCTATCCAGATGCCTGTTAAATGTTGTAATTGTGCCACACTCCACCAATTCCTCTGGTAACTCATTCCATACACGCACTACTCTCTGTGTGAAAAAGTTACCCTTAGGACCCTTTTAAATCTTTCCTCTCTCATGTTAAACCTATGCTGTCTAGTTCTGGATTCCCCCAGCCCAGAGAAAAGACCTTGTCAATTTACCCTATCCATGCCCCTCGTGATTTTATACACCTCTATAAGGCCACCTCCCAGCCTCTGATGCTCCAGGGAAAATAGCTCCAGTCTACTTAGCCTCTCCCTATAGCTCAAACCCTCCAAACCTGGCAACATCCTTGTAATTTTTTTCTGAACCCTTTCAAGTTTCACAACATCCTTCCTAAAGCAGGGAGACCAGAACTGCATGCAGTATTCCAATAGTGGCCTAACCAATGCCCTGTACAGCCACAACATGACCTCCTAACTCCTATACTCAGTGCACTGACCAACAAAGAAAAGCATACCAAACACCTTCTTCACTATCCTATCTACCTGCGACTCCACTTTCAATGAACTATGAACCTGCAACCCAAGGTCACTTTGTTGAGCAACACTCCCCAGGACCTTACTGTGATGTTCCCCTACAGAATGATGACAAGAAGTCAGGTCTATGGTGCGCACTAGTGACAGATTAACAGTGATTCAGAGAGACTGGATGTAGTAGGACAGGTAAACTGCGGCCTGGTGGTTAAACAGAGAGAAGGATGAGAGAATGAGGTTGTATGCGTCAGCTACGTATTGTGAGCTGCTTGGCTTTTTTCTTGCTGTGCCATGATGTTGCCAGTGAGGGGCAACACCAGATTGCAAACACTTGCCTGGGTGCACAGTGGCCTTTCAAAGGTGCGGGCACAAAGGATGTCAATCTTTTGGCAGATATCCGGTATGTGGTAATTTGTTCTGAGAACAGCACATGGTAAGATAGGGCTGGGATCAGATGTGAGAAACACCTCAGGGGTCAGGTATGTAATTAATGAGGTTCGTTTGGGAAGATACGGCGAGAAATCTCACTAGACCTCATGGCAGGAAACCCTCCATAAAACTTGCACAACCCACATTTAGCCAAAAAATGTAAGATTCGGTCTAGAGTACCCATTAATCTGAATCACTTGATTCCAGAGTGCTTCAGTGTATCATTGAATCAGCCAGGAATTTTTCTTCAAAGAATTTAGTTATATAAATGGACAATATTGAAATGAGTTATAACTGTAAAATCCATGTACTGAAATAAGCATAACAGCTTTACTGTAATAAGTTCTTGTAGTGCAGTATTTACATGCCTTACTCAGCCTCATCTAGACTTTATTTGCACTAATTTAACAATTTAACTTTGTTGTTAAATGAATATCAGTTTTTTCTGGATACTGAAGGAATGAAGTTAAAGTTTATCAATCAGCCAACTTATCTTCAACATCTTAATAGAACAAGCTAATTATTGTCACAATCACTCATGACCACTTCCATCTAGAAGGACAAAGGCAGCAGATATATGTGAACGTCACCACCTGCAAGTTCCCCTCCAAGCCACTCACCATCCTGAGTTGAAAATATGTCATTGTTCCTTCACTGTTGCTGGGTCAAAATCCTGGAATTCCCTCCCTAATGGCAGTGTGGGTCAACCCACAGCAGGTGAACTGCAGCGGTTCAAGAAGGCAGCTCACTACCACCTTCTCAAGGGCAACTAGGGACAGGCAATAAATGCTTGCCCAGCCAGGAATGCTCACATCCCACAAATGAATAAATAAAAAGAATGTATCTGATTAGTATTTTAACTTTGAAAGTTACTTTATAAGACATTGCATATGTCTTTCTTTTGCCGATATCATATTCATCTGTGAGTATGATACTATTAATATATTTTAACTAAAGCTCATAATTTGATGGCATTTTTTAGTGTTCAAATGGGATGTGTTAAGATAAGTTATGTACGCTAAGTATTGTGTAAGTATGAAAACAAGCTGAGCTTTCATCCTAAGCCTTTCAACCTTTCCATCCTAAAGACTACCCATTTCCATCTCATCGCTCACTCCAGCTCTGCATCAGCCCATCTATCATAGAAAACCTTGTGTATGTCTTTGTCACCTACACATTGCACTATTTTAATGTCTCCTGGCAGTGGTCCATTCGTTAATATTTGCTAATCTCAATTCATCTAAGAATGTCCTATCCCTATCCTATCCTGCATTGAATCCCATTCATCCATCACCCTTCCCCTGCTGACCTCACCTGAATCCCCCAACTCCTAAAACTACCATTTTAAGATTCTCTTAAACCTTTCTCGTTTAGATCTTACAATAGTCTGATTGTGCTTGCAAAATTATTTGTGATGGTTTTTAATATAAAGCTTAAATATGTTAGTACAAGCTACCATTGACTCCATCAGAAGCAGTAATACTGTATATCACTTTCGTGATCATAATAATAGGACTAACAACCCATACTAAATGAATGCACCATCCACAAAAAGCTATTTGTTAAACAAGCAATAATTCTGCTTTCCCGTATGCCTGGCAGCATTTAGACTTTCAGGGGGAACTATGAATAACTACCATTTACTTTTCTATGCATGTTTCTATAAACTGTAACCTGCTGGCCTACTTTGCATGTAACTAATAGCTGAATATAGAGACTAGTTGATTCCGTCTTATTTTCACCCATGAGATGAAATTATTTGTCCACTTTACCTTCTGTTAGAGTGACTCCTTTTTTTCTGTTTACAACTTTGTCCTTGCCTTAGCTCGATAGCCCTTTATTACCATCTTTTTGATGTTATTAAGCTTCTTTCCACAGTCCACTAGATCGCTTTTGCTTTCTGAAGGGCTATTTATTTTGTGAATGCTGATGGCCTCAGCCATTTCAGGAATCAGTAACTGTAGGTAAATGGCTTTCTGCACTGATATCTTTGCTCTTGTTTAATGAATTCTTTCAGTAAAATATGACGCTCGAGCTCTCTGCAATGTGACTTAGATCTTAGTGCAGTTGAGTAAGTCATTTTTATTCAGTTACATCATAACAGAATAAGTTGCCGTCGTTAACAAAGGTCAGGAAGGTCAGTTCCAGTTGTTAGGCTGTTTAATATGTATTATTACATCTTGTGTTGCATTGGACGGTTTAACTTGCAGTTAATGTGCAAAAAAGCAGAAAATGGCATTTTAACTGTTGAATAGTAACTAGGTAATTACCATGTGTTAACTGCCCAAATAGTCTTAATGGCTACAGAGTGGAAAATCAAGCAGCCTCTTTTAAAAAAACACAATTGTTGAACAGTAGGTGAGACTCACCTTAAAAAAAAGAAACTGGAAATGTAAAACCAACTCACTAAACACTGCACAAGAATATTCAGCTATGATTAACGCAATTCAGCACAGCTCAGAAGTCATTGAAAATTTTCTATTGTTAAAGATAAACTATTAAATGGTCAAAGAATGAAG
Organism: Rhincodon typus; assembly: GCF_021869965.1. Classification (NCBI taxonomy): domain Eukaryota; kingdom Metazoa; phylum Chordata; class Chondrichthyes; order Orectolobiformes; family Rhincodontidae; genus Rhincodon; species Rhincodon typus. The sequence goes on from NC_063337.1 coordinate 84,925,028, forward strand.
GTGATTCTTTTAATGATCTCGGCTGAGCGGTAAATATTGACCAGGATTCTCCACTCTTTCTGGGACACTTGAGATAGTCTCAAAGAAAACCCAAGTTTTTGTTTCACATGCTCCAGAGTTTTTCACAACATGTCTGCACAGGTTGATGAAAAATAGCTATGCCTGTTCTTCTTCAAAACAGTTTGGTCAATTTTTTTATATCATACCATCTTGAGAGGGTAGATATTGGTGTTTTAAATCTTATCTAAAAGGTGTCATTTCCAACAGCGCAGCATTACCTCCGTGGTACATTGGACTATCATTCTAGATAAAGTACACAAATCTCCAGACTGGGATTTGAACCTATAACCTTTTGGATGAGAGCTACCACTGAGCAACAATTTGATTTTGAGAACTGCATACTTGTCAAAGCAGCCAAAGCCATTCAATGTTCTAAATGTCCATGTCGAGAATTTGGCTGTAGAATCTTGTGTAGCCATGGAAAACAGCTAAATATCACCAGGACAAAACTGGTCTTTTGTTTGTTGGTATGGCAGTAATCAAATTCAACACTGACCATCTATTCAACAGCTTCAGTTGACAAAGCATTAACAACTACAGTGCCATCAGGAATAGATCTCTCAGGTCAGACATTAAGTCAGTATATGGTGATATTCTGTTTAGATAATCACAGTCACAAGTTGAACACCACCTCATACGCCACTTGTGAAGTGAGTATCACATCTTCCTTGGCCCTTCTGTCATGATGTCATAAAATACAGAGCATTAATTTCGAATTTGGCATTAAATTTAATAGCTGGGATTTTGTGGACTGTAATGGTATTGAAAAGGAATCAAAAATACTGACTTAGAATGGCCACAAATATCGCCTGACCCACTTCGGTTGACCAAGTTTCATGAAACCAAAATTGATTAGACAAAGACAACCCGAGTTGAAATTAACACCTTCTCCCCAAGGGCAATGAAATGAGCCATTCTCCTCCGTGTAAACTGAAAAGTTTCTCGTCTGCTCTGCCAGTTACACCATTATGAAAATCTTGACACAGCGGAGATGAAGTATTACCAAGCCTTGAGACATTGAACTCAGCACACAGAATATACAAATACACTCCAATTCTAAGAACATCTCTCTATAGCAGAAAGGGAGGAGATTGATTTTAAACCCCAGAACTGAACCAGTTCTCTCTCACCCCCTTGTCACATTGTATGTGTGTGTATATGTTTGAGGCCCAGATTACTGGATGGGGAGCATATGCTTGAATTTGTGTTTTTATTATTTTTTTCCTGGGTTTAACAGTTAATAAAATAGCTCTTTCTTTCTCAGAGCTTTTAATTATGCCCTTTTGTTTTAGCAACTTCTAACCTTATCTGTTGATTTATGCTTAGATTTATACTCTTTATTCCTTCTTGTCACAGCCTATTCATTCCTTTCTCTTATACCTTGTCCCTACATTTTTATTTACCATATTTCCCCAATATTGATCCTTCAATCCAATTTTTGGTTTAAAATTCTCTCTAAATCCTCATGATGTGTCTCGCTGGAAAATCAGCTCTAGCATGGTTCAGATGTAGATCATCCCAGCGGTACAACAGCTATTTGCTCCAATACTGGTTCCAGTTCCTCATAAATGAAAACCCACCTCTACCGCACCAATCTCTGAGTCACACATTCATTTTGCCAATCTTATTTCTCCTCCGCCAATTTTGCATGTCGTTCTGGTTATAATAGAGTGTATTACCTTTGAGATTCTGCTTCTTAATTTGGTGCTTTGCTCCTCAAAGTGACTATGCAGAACCTGTCCTGCCTACCTTGTTGGTACCTACATGAACAAGAATGACTGGATAATTCCCTCCCACGGTAAATTTCCCTCAAGCCCAGAGCAGATGTCCTGAACCCTAGTACACAGCAAACAACACAACTTTCTGAACTCTTGCTCTTAGGCTGAAGAGAACAGTATTGATCCTCTCACTATATTATCCACTGCCAACAGAACAGCTCCATCATTTGAATGGTTTTCTGTACACTAAGCCATGGCCAGTTAGCTCATCCATCCTGCAGCCCTCACTCTCAACCAAACAAGCTGAAAAGACTTCAAACTGTTGGGCCTTATATATGTAAAGCACCCATCAACAATTAGCCTTTTCATGCCACTAAGCCACTTTTCTATCCAACTTGTTAAATTTTCCTGGATCACATGAGCTTTTTCTGAGCTCATCTGTCATATGGGACCTCGTCAAAGGCCTTTCTCAGAACCATAACTCCGTGACCCTATGACAAATAGACCACATCAATTCTTTGTCAAGTCTCCGTGTGCCTCTTCCAAAATTTAAATCAAGTTTGTCAAACATGGTCTTCCTTTAACAAATTAATGCTTATCTTTGATTAATCTTTCCATTTCTAAGTGACGGTTTGTCCTATCTGTAAGAATTCATTATGATTCTTTACCCAACTACTGAATATTAGTCCGACTGTTCTATAATTATTTGGTTTATCCTTTGTTCTCCTTTTAAATAAGTACAACATTAGCAGTCCTCTCATTCTCCTGCACCACACCTGTATCCAGTGAGGATTAGAAAATGATGGTCAGACCCTTCACTCTTTCCTCCCTGGATTTTTTAATGCACAGGGTACATTTCATCTAGTTGATTTATCTACTTTCAAGAATGCTACTCCCATTTATATTTCCTCTCTCCCTGTTTATCACATTCAATACTTCACACTCCTTTTCGTTAACTTCAAAATCTACATCATCCCTTCTTTTGTGAAGGCGGATACAAAGTATACATTAAGAACTATAACTACATCTTCCTCCTTCACACTTAAGTTATCTTTTTCGTCTTCACGGGCCCTATTCTTTCCTTAGTTATTTTCTTATTCCTAACGTTCTTTTTTGCTTTACACTTCCACTTCTTATGATCCTCTCAGTTTTCTGTAATATTATGTCCTTGGTGTGAGTCATAAGCTTTCCTTTTCTGCCTTATTTTACCCTGTGAGCTCTTTGACATCCAGGGAGCTGTAAATTTGACCATTCCACCCTCAAACCTTCTGGAACATATTTACTCTGAATGCATTGTATATCCCCTTTGAATGCTTCCCACTGCTCTAACACATTGAACTTATGAGGAGGCTCTTACAAGCACATACAAAATGAACGCTGTCAAATGAAAGGATTCCCTGGGCAAAATAGATTCTTACAATTCGTACAAATCAGTATCTTGCCCTCGAATGGCTGATCTGTTTCTGGCTCTTGCCTAAATTACAGGGTTTCTCCTGATACAGAGGTGTACTTGTCTTCCTAATGATAAATTTATTAATTCTTGACATTATCCCTATAAGGTGTCTGGAAGGTTCCAGGGACATGAAAGTTGAAAACAAAGGTGAGATTCATTGACATCTGTAGACCATGGCAGATGAGTAATTATCACTGGGCACTGCAAGGACCAATGCCAACTCAGTTGCAGCCTCCTGCTGAACCTGACGCTCCTCAGGCACTGATTCTGTGCCATGTCCAGGAATTAAAGCTGTGAAGTTTTGTGAAGCAACACTTCACCTGCACTTCCAAGAATCTAGTCTACTGCATTCGCTGCTCACAATGTGGTCTCCTCTACAATGGGGAAACGAAGCGTAGACTTGGCAACCGCTTCGCAGAACATCTACGTTTTGCTCGCAAAAAAGACCCTGAACTACCTGTTGCCTGCCACTTCAATGCACCACCTTGCTCCCTGGCCAACATCTCTGTCTCCGGCTTGCTACAGCGTTCCAGTGAATCCCAGTGCAAGCTGGAGGAACAATACCTCATTTTCCGCTTGGGGACCCTACAGCCCTCCGGACTCAATATTGAGTTCAATAATTTTAGGGCCTAAACTCTCCCATGTCCCAAGCCCCCACCCCACACACCAGGCCTTGTTACCACATAGCCTGCCACTACACACCCCCTGTTGTTAGTCACTAACAGTCCTCATTAACAACTATTCACCCTCCCAGCCTGAACGTTAGCAACTCCTTTGTCTGGCCAACTGTCTTTCTCTCTCTTTGGGCTCTATCCTATTGTTTACTCCCTACCCTACCCACCTCCCTATTTTCTGCATTTAAACTGACGTTTTCCCAGCCACCATCAGTTCTGAGGAAGGGTCACCGGACCTGAAACGTTAACTCTGTTTCCTCCTTCACAGATGCTGCCAGACCTGCTGAGCTTTTCCAGCAACTTTGTTTTTGTTCCTGATTTACAGCATCCGCAGTTCTTTTGGTTGTTATTTTGTGAAGTTTTGTTGCCTGATTTAACATTTGCTACAACTCATGAACCTCCCTGACACCAGTCACTGTTTCCAGATGTTTGTGAATCATTTACATAATTGTAATATTTGATCTGAAATTACATTAAATGATATCCAAATACTTTCTTAGCTGTGCAGCTCTATTTTAGTTACTTATATATGACATTTAACAAATTTTAAGAGATTCCATTGATTTGTTTTGCAATTTTTATCACATATTTATATTTTTGAACACAAGAATGGAAAATTAATGCATTTCAATTTCAACATTCTTGGCATTCTTTAATTATATCTATTTTGCATAAAATTACCTAAGTAATGGTTCTGAGTTTTCCCTTCCAGAAAACTATGGTGTGATGGATAGATCTGAAGCCTAACCTTTAATTATTCTATAAACATTTATTTACAGAGATAAACATTACAAATATGCATCTATTAATCCAGCAACCACAGTTTCAGCCTGGTCTTATTTATGGGGTTACAAGTGAAAACTCCATTAGTGCTCTACCTGAAACAACTAGGTACCCAATTCTAATGTGATTAACATTAGGAACCTATAAATAGGAATATGTAAATGTATTTTTGAAAAGAACAGACATGTTTTTGAAGCTTTTTGTTTTGCTCTCATCTGTACAGATGCAAAAATACCAAATTAGCACCCTTGCATCAGTCCTGATCTGTGCACAATGAAAATCTTTGACAGCATGTCTCTCTTTGCAACAACTCTCAAGTTTTGTACTGCCAAGTGATTTTTTTCACTATAGCAGCTATAGAAGCCTAGCTCTCTCAGAAATCATTCCTCAATCAACAATAGCTGAGCACCACAAATCTAAACAATCATCAAAATAATCATTCAAGATGAAAAACTACAGTCACACATGGTGCCATTTGTTGCTTGCAATTTGGGGAAGTACAATTTGATCATTCTTCTGACCCTTTACATACAGCAAAGTCAAGTATCAATTTTCAGTTGGTTTGAAATGTGGTTACTAAAACATTAACTGACTTGCAAGGGCATTGTGCTGTTTTACCGTAATTATCAATCTAGGTGACTTTGGAGCTCCATCTGTGAAGAATACTGGCTGAGTGCTACATGTTTACTAGCATTATGCTTCAAAAATCCTCTATTTTATGAATTTATTATATTCAGTTCTTATGATGATGTATTTTATCACAAAGTGTGCTGCTCTGGGAATCTATATAAATATTACGTTACTATGTTTCATTTAGAGTTGTGACAGCCATAATATCTGAAAAAATTGTACAATTGCAGATTTAGGCTGGTTTAAGCAGAGCATTGAAATGCTATTTATTAGTGTAAAGTTATGAACCCAAATTGGTATGAAGTGACCTGTCTTCACCAACATCAAAGGTTGCTGAGAGGAACAGTATAAATGTATTCTAGAATATTAAATTCGACAGTCTGTTAGTATTGGCATTTTGTGAATATATGTGGTATTCAGACTTTAGATCAATGGTTCTACATTAACAATCAACAGAGTCTTATATTTCTAGTGCCTTGACCGCAATAAAATACCTTTATAGATTGATGTGGAAAATTCTGATGATCCAGTGGAATAAATTTCAAAATAGTGATTAGAATGATAAACTATAATTAGGTTCTTAAAAGATGGGAGAGATATGCAGAAGTGGAAGAGTTTGGAGCTTGAAATCAAGACGCCAGAACTTATCAAGTTGAAGACATGACTGCAACAGTAAGTCAAAGAAAGGAACACAGAAAAGACCCAAATTAAAGGAACAAAGATCTCTGAGTGATATTGAGATTACAGGTCATTTGGAGGTGTGGGGGCAATAGTAGTATAAGGTATTATGGATACAGCGACAGGTGAATCTGTGGAATGACGTAGAGAGGAGAAAGGAAAACAGGAATGAAGGGACAATAGGTAAGAAGGTAAACTCTGAGCAGGGTTTAACAGAACATGATATTAACTAGAACTAAAACAAGAGCTGTATCAGGAATTATCAGATATGCGATGGACTCTAAAAATGAAGAGAGTCTGACATTGGATCTGGATCACAGGTCCAAGACAATGCTTTCCATTTATTGTACCATTCAACTGCAATATCATTCTTTTAATGTAACACTGCCATACATACAACTTTCTGTTTCACTTTTTATTTCATATAAAAAGAAAAAAAAATTCCAGAAGGCAGAAATGTATTCACTTGCCACCTTCACAGGCCTGCTTCAGTTCCTTGAGGGCAATCAGTATTGTTGTCTGTTACCTGAGTGACACACACAAGTTCTCCATTGAAGGACTGTTACCCAAACAAATTGCTCCCCCTCTCTCTACTGGCTGCCAATCAACTTCCATAGCAAAAGAAAATACTCCCCAGTTGACTGTGAGATGTGATGAGGCCTGAAGACATGGCTTTTTCTAGCTATGCAACTATGTGATCTGACAAGAAAAGGTCACATTGCTCTCCCTTAGTGTATTCTCTGGCATAATGTTCCTCTTATGAAACAGTTCAGTAGCTGACTTTTGGGAGTGAGACCAGAGAAATTTTATTGGTATATTGTGACTTGTAAGACTGAGCTACTACCTGATTTTTCTCGATAATTGCTAAACATTCTAAGTTGAGGTGACTTTTAAAGGCAAAATTGTTTTTATTGATCTTAAGCTACATACTTTAAGAAATAAAACAATTGAGCTAACAAGAAATAATTTGAAAGGACTGAGACAATAAATAAACTCACTTAGAACTCCTGTTAAGTTCATTGATTTTAAACAGGACAATTAGTTCCTGGATATATTTTCAATTGTTTCTTACTGTAATTCACTTTACATGGTCACTTACTTGACTTTAGTGGATTAACTTAGTTATCCTTGATTATTTTACAAGTAAGACTTCATCCAATCTGACTGAGCTCTACCTTGCAGATGACAACTCTTAAGCAGCTCAAATACAAACTGAATCTGATTAACTATCAACTCTCATTTATCGATATGATGTGTGAACAAGGCCCAAAACTTTATAACCAAATTTTTGATCCACAGAGTGAAGGATCCCTTTCCATTTGCGAAGACTATATTGGACTTACATATCGAAAGCAAATCAATGTCCACACATGCACATTTGACTTTGCTAACCTATTCACCACTGTACCAACTCCTGCAAGCCATAGATATCTGAACTACAGCACTATATCATGCAAAAATAGACCTGCCTCCATTGTGTGAATTGGTGATTCCATCCTGTACTCAAGTTTACCTTTGAACTGGAAGTGTCAAATGGCCTCCCTTTTCTCAATGTCTTAGTTGAGAAATTATCTACTGCTGTCGACCACAAACCTGGCTTCATTCAACAATGGACACATCAACGAGTTTCACATGTTACAATATAGGCCTTATTGGCAACCTCATAAATAGCCTGAACCATGTGTTCACTGTGCAAACCTGGTGCTGAAATAGACCACGTCAAAGCTATCCTGATATAATAATGATCCTGATTAGATTGTTTCTTGCCGTAAATGCACAAACTCATGAATGGCCCAAAGTCACCTTTGGTCCTGAAAAGTGACCAGTCCACCACAGATTATCATGGGGAGGCGATGGCCTAGTGGTATTATTGCTGGACTATTAATCCAGAGACCCAGATAGTGTTCTGGGAACCTGGGTTCGAATCCCACCACAGCAGATGGTGGAATCTGAATCCAGTAAAAATATCTGGAGTTAAGAATTTGATGATGACCATGAATCCATTGTCGATTGTCAGGAAAACCCATCTGGTTCACTAATGTCCTTTAGGGAAGGAAACTGTCATCCTTGCCTGGTCAGGCCTACATGTGACTTCAGACCTACAGCAATGTGGTTGACTCTCAACTGTCCTCTGGGCAATTAGGGATGGGCAATAAATGCTGCCTAGCCAGTGATGCCCTCATCGTGTGAATGAATAAAGGAAAAAAAAAGATTACCTTGGCAGACAAATGAAGCCAGCTGTTTCATGCTACTAAACAGTTGCAACACAAATGGGGGTGTTCACTACCAGCAGGATGCAGCCAGTAAGGCAAATAAACATTCTGCCTATCATCAAATATGACTAATGAACATCAGTGATGGCATGGTGCCATGTGTGTAGGTCGTATGCCCCAACGTTTGGCGGATCATATCAACCACTTTGGCTGTTTGTAACAAGCCCTGACGATGCCCTACCGACCTGCCTTTGCAATTCTCACAACAGGGTGTTCAACATTAGATACGATTCCATAATTAGATAACATGTGCTGTATAGCCCTGAGTGTGTAAATAATTACACTGAAAACCAATTTAGGGCAGTCAGTTGGGCTCACAGTGTGGAGCACTTGCATGCAATGAAAGCTACACACATTATTTTACAGAGTCCGGTTATTTGCAGACAGAAAGAACATTTACGAGCACTGCCCCTTTTTCAATATGATAAAACAGATTACAACAATATTTATTTCTCCGGTTAATACCTTGACTAATTAGAGTGAACGTTCCTGGTTTAAAATTTAAACAAAACTTGGCAGTTTATTGTCAGTCATCAATAAACAGTGCATTATCCATGGCAACATCTCTAGCAATCAAAGTTCATGGGCAACAAATTGGCACTCTCATCTTAAGCAGTATAAATGCTAGTTTCTCCTGAAATTGGTATTCTTGCAAATTGTTCTGATGAGTGCAAGGTAGAGTTCTGGCAAAATGTGTCTTGTTTCAGCAATACTCAAATTCTGCTTTATTTCAGTTTCCTCCAGCTCTAAATACAAACAATAAAAATAGACATAAAAAGAATGTTTTCTAATTAAAATACTATTGACCATACATCAGATCATAATCAGTCACAAAAATCAATGTTTACTTGTACAGCAATTTTCATTATTTTTGCTTTAAATATCTAGAAATTCGAGGCAAATGCCAATATAGATAGACAATCTCACAACTCATTGTGAGCGCTGCTTGGAAGTCAAGCAGTTCAAAATGATAAAAGTCACTGTAATGCAACGCAGCACAATTGTAGTTTAATGCTTTAAGTGGAGGACAGTGATCAAATTAATCTCTTGCCACAGCATTTCCAATTCTCAAGCTTACTTGAGAATGTAATCCTTTGTGGCAACAAATCCAAATCAAGATACTCACGTTTCAGCTAAATTTCTCTCTGCTAGAGTGGGAGTAATAAAGCTCCTTGCGAATATCCTCAGTAGGAGGAATTTGAAAATGCTGTTGTATCAGTAGCTTTTATGTATCGGTTAACTGTACTCTGGAGACTTGCAAACTATGTATTAATATAGCAGGCAATCTCAGTACGGGAATCTCATAATTCTGGTTCATGGACTATAAGGTTATTGATTTTGCAATTAAACCAAGCAGCATTAAGAAAATACATAATATCCAGCATACAACAAGAGATCTATTGCAGCACAAAAAGAATAACGTCACTTTTAGTTTCCCTTGATTACAGTTTACTTAATGTCTGACAGAACTACAGGACTGAAAAGTTTGCAAAGCCCATAGGAGATGTAACACAATTTTTTTGTTAAAGTGCAAAACATTTTGGCTCAACAAAAACCTTTTTCACAAAATTGTACTTAATAATACAATCAGATCATTCATATATGCTTATTTCATGCCACCCTTAATACGGTTTTGCTTTCTTTTGCATCTAATAAGGGTTAGACAGCACACTTGTACATTAGCATTTACATAGGAAATTTGTCAGCCACCAAATTGAGTGTCTACTGTTTTATGTACAGCAAATCTGCCAAAGGCAGATGTTCGCTCAAATGCCATGGTCATTTCAAGGATTTTGAAACAATATTGTCATGTTAACCATGCCAAATATCATTTGCTTACAAGATAATGATAACATGTATGCAAACTGCTTTGATTGCAATGTTACCTTCACGTTGAACAGTGAAAAAAAGTTAGTTTTAATACTAATATAATGTGCATATTATATTGAATTGTTTAATTATTCACCATCAAAAATAGTCTGGAGTTTAGAAAAATTCTTAATCATGAAAGTTATATTCAGTAATCTTGTGTTTTGCAGAATGATTTTGATAAATTTACCAGCGAAAATACACCATTGAAACAACATATTAAAACTAATTACCTACAACAGTGACTACACTTCCAAAGCACTTCAGTGGCTGTAAGGTGGGATATCCTGAGGTAGTTAAAGGAGCTATATAAATGTAAGTCTTTCTTTTTAGAAATAATGTAAAATGGTGTAGATGTTGAAATAATTAATGCAATGTAGCCTCGTTAAAACATTATGTAATTGTCCTAATTCTCAAATTGGATTACTTCCTTGCATATTGCTGACAGGTATTCCATAGCTTTTAAGAATTTTGACTTTTGATATATTGAACAATTACTTACCGATGTGGCTTTTTATATATGTAGACTGCAGCTATTTGAAGACTTTCACACTGACTTCTATAATAATCAATACAACCTCCACTAGGAAACTAGTTATTATAATTCCTGTAGTTGGCGATTTGAGTGCTGTAGAAATAACAGTGAGTGTGTAAAGGAAGTGAGAGTGACAGCTCTACATTTTCCACATTGATTATAAAGTAGACTATAAATAATGCAGCTGACAATATGGTGCTTCACTAGGGATGATGTGCCATTTATAACCAAATAGGACAACAGCTGGAACAGTAGCAAGTGAAAAATAAATCAAATGGCTTTTAAGAACAGACACATCAATATCAAATTTTCTTTTCCACATTTTATTAAACCTTATTGTAACAAGGTTAAAGAACATTAACCAGACATATTTAAAGATTGCTGAATGTCATCTGATTTTTTTTAATTTTAAATTTAATAACTTGAAGTGAATAATGGCACTAATTAAGAATCTTTACATGCTAACTGTAAAACTCTTATTTACAATTATTGCTTAAGATAACTGACATTTGCAAAATATAAATTAGAAAACTACTTCAATTAGATTGATATAATATTTAAATTGTCAAATACAATAGTACAAATGTTACTTCATTAACAGACTTATACTGATGTGGAATCTGTGGAGAGTATTGAAAGGGTTTCAATGATACCATGACATGTTTGTTCAGTTAGTTTTTCCATTGCAAACACAAGAAGGAGCCTGTGATTTCTACCTTGACAGAGAGCATCTCTTTTGCAGCTAAAGTGTTGTAAGAAGTCAGTAATTTCAAGTCCATCTCCCTAAAATCGGCATTACTCATAATCATTGTTGGGGTGTGGGATGGGGTTGTTACAGGATTTGGAGGTGGTGCATAGTTCATACATGCCTGGTTCTTGGAGGCAGCTGGCCATTTAAATACTTGCACTAATATTTGATATCTCTAGAGTGTGGAGATTAGACAGAGTAACAGCAGATCTAACCTCAGACATTTCATTTCTGGAGAGGTAAGGTATCCCTTTGGATCCGGTTGTGGAACATCTTTGGGTAAATAAGACACTCATTGTTGCAAATAAGAGTCCATTTGAGATGTGAATACCTGTGTGAAAAATTGCATTGACGCATTTACTTTATTCATTCATGGGATATAGGCAGTGCTGGCTAGCCAAGCATTTATTAACCATCCTTATTTTCTCTTTAGAAGGTGATGGTGGTCTGACTTCTTGATGTAACTTTGATGTGTCCACTCGGTTTAACAGAATCCATACAAAGAACACCTCTATAACAAAATCTTGTTGCACCATCACCATTTATGATTGTCTCTCAGAGCAAAACTGAACTGAATGAAATGACTCAAATATATTTCAATTTTATCCTGAAACCATGATAGAGATGCGAACATGATTTAATCAAACATGGATTTATACATGGGCTACTTAGATCAAACTGCATTGCTCTAATCCACATCCCCACCCAGGTAAGTCCTTACACTGTCACATTCTTTAATATATATGTAATATTCTCCCTCGTCATCCTTTTGTTAATGCAAATATTCCATTGATTGGCACCTTACAACATCACATTTCGCTGATTAAACTTGAGGAGATGTGTAACACAACTGGCTGACAGCAATAAAAAGAATGAAATATAATGGGTTGGGAGTGGTGGTGTTTAATAAGTCAGGGGATTATATTGCATGCTTTACTGAAGATCTCAAACTAGATACTCACCTCACAAGGCTAGCACTGTGCTAGAATTGGAACAGAGATTGTATTTCACTTCCATCAAAACAGATTAGGAAAGTGGGTGAGGTCAAAATATTGTTTCAATGAAACAGAGACAAAATAGAAATTGCTTTGCAGCAAAGTGAGACTTGCTCACGTTAAGAATCTTGTCCAACCTCCTTGTGTTGGGAATTGACAATGCTGGAGGCAGTGAGAGATTTGTCGATTTTGTGTTCAGTCCAACTCCTACATAATAGAGCATTCTGATTATTCTTTAGGAATGCAGGTTATTTTTGGCACATCCGAATTTTGATTCCTTACCACGAACAAATGCTTTATTTCTTTAAAAGCTATCAAAATGCCTTCACTTTCCTGGCCTATCATTCAGTTCCATTTTATGTTACCAACAATAAAACCTTTGAAGTTGTCAAAGAAATGGACTGTAAAGCAGAAATGCTCCTACTACATCGTTAAGATTTTTTAAAATTCAAATTGTGATCATTGGTGAGTTAATGGTCTCAAAATTTGATGGTGTTTCATCCATTTTCAAGGCCTCTGGGTCAAATGTGACAGGCACCTGTGCATCCACCTATTTTGTGCCAGAAGGGCATTGGCAGCCATATTGGTATGGACTGTAACATCAGCAGCCAGAACGTATGTTGGAAATATTTAAAGGACTGATGAATGTATTAAAATAAGTATCCTGTGCGTACTGTAGAATCCTTTGTCAAAACGGTACACCTGACTTTCCTGTAATAAATGTACCCAGTAAATCACGGAACTAACAGCCAGAAACATTCCTGCTATTTAAACGGCACATCTACATGATATAGACTACTTTCTGCTTTGGCTTCTCAGTCTGATGATCACTCTCTATGTCTCTATGGACACTTTCCTATTTTCTGGAAATGAAATCTGAATATTTGGAAGAAACTCAATGGTTTCGGTTTTGCTTGGAAACTTATTCCTCACCTCAAGTGGCGCAGTGGCTCAGTGGTTAGCACTGCTGCCTCACAGCGCCAGGGGTATAGTTTCAATTCCACCCTCGGGCAACTGTCTGTATGGAGCTTACACATTCTCCCTGTGTCTGCGTGGGTTTCCTCTGGGTGCTCTGGTTTCTTCCCACAGTCCAAAGATGTGCAGCTCAGGTGGATTGGCCATGCTAAATTGCCCATAGTGTCCAGGGATGTACAAGCTGAGTGGGCTAGCCATGGGAAATGCATGGTTACAGGGTTGAGGGAGGGGTCTGGGGCTGGGCTGGATGCTGTTCAGGAGGTCAGTGCAGACTTGAAGGGCTGAATGGCCTCTTTATGCATGGCGGGGATTCTATGATATCTGTCTGCTCCTTTGACCTCAGTTGGGATCAGTTTAGTGTGGCGCATGTGGTTAGCACTGTTGCGTCACAGTGCCAGGGACCAAGATTTGATTCCACCCTTGGGTGACTGTCTGTGTGGAGTTTGCACATTCTCCCTGTGTCTGTGTGGGTTTCCTCCCACAGTCCAAAAGTGTGCAGGCTAGGTGGATTGGCCATGTTAAATTGCCCATAGTGTTCAGGGATGTGTAGATTAGGTGGGTTATAGGGGAATGGGTCTGGGTGAGATGCTCTGAGGGTCGATGTGGACTTGTTGGGCCGAATCCCCACACTGTAGGGATTCTATGATTCTATGAAACTTAACATGGAGTCTTATGCAGACCAAAACGATGTGGGCTATGGTCAGTGCTGCGGTAGGATCAAGCAAGAAGCCTGCCGAGGCCTATTATGACATTTGGAGCAATTTGCTGCAGCTTTTATGTATTTTCCAATGACAAAGTGAGTTTCTCACTAGGCAGCAATGAGTTGCCAAGTTAGGAGGATTATTGCATGCAAAATGCCTTATTAATGACACAACTCGCCTCATGACCTTATAGAGGTTTATAAAAACATGAGGGCATGGATAGGGTGAATAGCCAAGGTATTTTCCTAGAGTAGGGGAGTACAAATTAGAGGGAATAGGTTTAATGTGGAAAGGGAAAGATTTAAAAGGATTCTGAGGGCAACGTTTTCATGCAGAGGGTGATGTGTGTATGGAATGAGCTGTCAGAGGAAGTGGTGGAGGCTGGTAAAATTACAACAGTTAAAAGGCATCTGGAGAGGTACATGAATAGGAAGGGTTTCGAGGACCTGGGCCAAATGCTGGTAAACAGGACTAGATTAGTTTAGGATATCTGGTCAGCGTGGACAACTTGGACTGAAGGGTCTATTTTGTGCTGTACAATTGAGAGACTGAATAGGCTGAGGATATTTTCCCTGGAGTGTCGGAGGCTGAGGGGTGACCTTATAAAAGTTTATAAAATCATAAGGAGCATGGATTGGATGAATAGACAAGTTCTTTTCCCCAGGGTGGGGAAGTCCAAAACTAGAGGGCATAGGTTTAAGGTGAGAGGAGAAAAATTTAAAAGGGACCTAAGGGGCAACTTTTTCAAGCAGAGGGTGGTGCGTGTGTGGAATGACCAGCCAGAAAAAGTGGTAGAAGCTGGTACAATTACAACATTTAAAATGCATCTAAAATGGGTATATGAATAGGAAGTGTTTAGAGGAATATGGGCCAAATGCTGGCAAATGGGACTAGATTAATTTAGGATATCTGGTCAGCATGAATAAGTTGGACTGAAGGGTCTTCTTCCATGCTGTACATCTCTATAACTCTCTGACTCTACGTCAAGAATTCTCAACATATACCTGGCAAGTTTAGCTCACCACTGGGAGCAAAGAGTGTCCATGTTGCTCAGCACCAAACAGCATCTCAGATCACGATCCATAGGCACCAACCGTTTGTATTGGCATCCAACATCTGCCACCCCTTCACAATCCAGTCACAGTCTAGGATAAGAGACAAGCCTTTTAGGAAAGTGATGAGGAGGAATTTCTTCATCCACAGGAAATTGTTGAGGGCAAAACAGCAAAGATTTTCAAGAAAAATTGTAGACATTGTTCTTAGGTCTAAAGGGATCAAAGGATATGGGGTGAAAGCAGCAACAGGATAATGAGATGGATGATCAGCTATGATTACATTGAATGGCAGAGCAGGCTGGAAAGGCTAAATGACCTACTCCTGCTCTTATATTTTATGCTCCTATCTTTCTATCCTCATGGCAGCTCTCGGACCCAATTACAGGATGCTTAGGAAGCACAGACCTGCAAGGCTGATGTGACGTCACATTGTACACAGGGACAGGCACCCTTTTTACAGAATGAAACAGCCACATCTCAGAGTTGCTAACATGCTGTTTTAGTGCTCATTCGCTTAGTGCATATGTGCACACTCACAGCATCTCTGCCTTTATCTTGCTTTGTCATGTCAGTTAGCACAGTCATGCAACCAGGCACTTGTCCTATTGATCAACAGTCCTCCATCTGGGGACCCACATCTTGCTATATGATATCAATTTCACACGCGCACCAAGTGCCTTACCCAGCAGACACATTGCAAGTAGAGCAAGCAGACAGTCCTGTCTCAAAACGATTCAGGAGGAGTGCTCACGGAAGTCCATGAAGGCATAGATCAGTCAGGGGTCCCAGCACTGTATGTGAAGGGCAGCTGCACATACCAGTCCAAAGCATTGGCCATAGTCAGGATGATGTCAGTCAGGAGATCTGTGCCTTTGCAGTCCAGGGAGTGGGTCACGGTTAGTGCTTGATGTTGGTCAGTGGGTTCATGGGAAGGAGTACTGGGAACAGGACCTTGTGCTTGAGACTTCAACAAAACATAGAAGCGGTAGCTGGAACCCACTGGCCAAAGAGCGCTCACTCTCATTGTCCATCATGCTGGAAACCCAAAGTATGGAGATAAAAATGGCTGCAAAACACCTGGAGTGGGTGGGGCAAATATCTCATTCTGTAAGGGAGGGGACCGCAGGACACACAGATGTTTTGCACTAGACACAGACCTGCAGAGCCCCTCAATTCGGTTGACTTTAAGGTGTGGGCTCCCTGTGTGCACCTCCATGCCTCAGGCATCACTGACCACCTCATTTACAATAACACTTTTAGGCACAGTGGCCAGGAAACAAATAGGTTAGCACAAGGAACAATAGTATCAGCATAACCCAGAACCCTATGAGTTCCTTGTTCATCTTACTTCCAACTATAATAACAGACACTCAATACAGACATTAATCTATGGCATAGACCATGTGGACATGACATTAGGCAGCATGCTGTCATAGTTACATTCCGGTTGCACAGAGGTTTATACAAACAGGTATAATACAAAAACAATCAAACTTTTACAAATGTGATATCTCATATGCAGTGAGCTGTCGCCTGTGCCACCAAAGCACCCTGCTACCCATTACATTTTACTGTTGTCTCAGGTTGAAGTGTGAAGGGAGTTGGCTTGCCAGTGCAGATGTTTGGCCCTGGAGGTTTGAACAGATGACCTTAGTGGATGACCCTCACACATTGAGAGTCTACTTGCAAGAGGCATTCTAACACAGCTCAGCCTGAACTGCAAGGGTCACAGGAGGGGAATGCAGGATGGAAGTGGAAGTGCTTCTACATCTGCAGAATTCTGCGTGAACGCTTCTGAGAGTCATTTTCATAATTCATGGCATGTCAACATCGTTGACTGATCCAGCATTTATTGTCTATCATTTGTTGTCCTTCGAAAGTGGTGGTGACTTGCCTTCTTGAACTGTGTAGTCTATCTGACATAAATAACTGCACAATTCTGTTAGGGAGAGAGTTTTAGGATTTTGACTCAATGACTGAAGAAACAGCTATATATTTCCAAGTCAGGCTGGTGAGTTATTGGAGGAAAACTTGCAGGTTGCGATGCTCCTATGTATCTGCAGCCCTTGTCTTTCTATATGATCGTGGCTGTAAGTTTGAAAGGTGCTGTCCAAGGAGCCTTGGTGAATTTCTGCAGGGCATCTTGCAGATGGTGCACATTGCTGATACTGAGCACTGGTGGTAGATGGAGTGAATGTTTGTGGGTGTAGTGCCAATCGAGTGGGCTGCTTTGTCCTCGATGGTGTTAATTTTCTTGATTATTGGAACTACGTTCATCCACGCAAGTGAGGAGTATTCCACTCCTGATAGGTGCTTTCTAAATAGTGGACAGGCTTTGGAGAATTGCAAGATTTATTTTGCGAGTCCAATTCAGTCAGTAGTAACCCCAGAATGTTCTTGTCATTGAATCAAAGATGTCTAGAGCAGAGAAAAATCTCCTTCAGCCCATTGAATCTGTGCCAGTCAATAACAAGCACCCGTGTGTTCTAATTCCATTTCCCAACACTTCATCGAAAGCCTTATATGCCTTGGCATTGTCAGTGTATGTCAAAATACTTCTGAAATGTTATGAGGGTTTCTGCCTCCACCATACTTACAGGCAGTGATTCCAGATTCGTGCCACCCTTTGGTGAAACAATCTTCCCTCACATCCTCTCTAAATTTCCTGTCCCTCATATTAAATCCATTGTCATTGATCCCTCCACCAAGAGGAAAAGTTTCTTTTATGCCTATCTTGTCTATGTCACTCATAATTTTGTACATCTCAATATGTTCCCCCTCATCTCCTCTGCTCCAAGGAAAACAATCCCAGTGTATCCAATCCTTTATCATAACCAAAACTGTTCAGCCCAGGAAACATCCTGGTAAATCTTCTCTGCACCCTTTCCTCTGCAATGACATCCCTCATATAATGTGGGTTCCAGAACAGCACACAACACATGGTGGTCCTGATTCAGGAAGAATTGCCAGAGAATGAGCACAATAAAATGAGATTTGTTCCTGGGATGGTGGGATGCTGTGTGTGATTCCAATTCCAGCTGGGTACCTCCTGTCACTGCCCTGTCTACTTGTGAGGAAAGGGTACCTGGCGTGAGAACCATGTTCCCTGTCACCATGCCTTTGGTCTTGAGGACTAATGGCTGGTGCTGTGCAGTGCAAGTGTGTGTGCCTCTCCAGCAGATGCTGAGGGTGGTTGGGCTTTGTTCTCCATGGCAACTACCAAAATGTCCAAGAATCATAGGCTTGGAGCAGCCAAGTCCCCATAAAAGAATAAACATGAACACAACATATATACACACTGATTTGAAATAAGATTTGAGTCGAGAAAGATAACTGTTTGTAAAAAAATATAAAGACAGTCCCTTAACAGTTTGTGAAGAGCAGATGATTGGGCTTTTGCAGCGGGCGTTACTGGTAGTACTGACATTAATAACTGAAAAGTCAATTTCAAGATTCATAGTCTTGTACGTTGATTCAAATGGTTTCTGTCTAGATTCCTTTCAGGAGTGGCTGACTGGCAACACTCTGAGTGAGAAAAAGTAATTTTTCTTTCTTTTACCTGCACGGCAGTGGTGTTAAATTATCTCTTCTCAGAGCTGTGACCCTCATACAGTATCAGTCCACACACTACAACATCAGCCATTAACACACAGACCAGAGTTGCAGTCAGCTTTTAATTCTTTTGCTTTGTAAATTCCAGGAAGGTGAAAACACAAAAGTTCTGCAAGAGTTAAAAAAGATTCTGATATATTGTCATGACACTCTAAAATTACAAGATGTGTGACTTATATTCTACATGTATTGAAATTTTTTGCATCTGGCATGAAAACAATATTCTTAAATCACATTCTTAAATATATTTTAGTTTTCATACACTCAGACCGAAGACAGAAATGATCCATGTCACCCATCATCCCTATACTTGCTGGTCTACATTGGCTTCGGGTCAAGCAATGCCTCAATTTTAATGCACCCTCTTTCGTGCTTTCAAGTCCCAACATGATGCTTCCCTTCCCTGTCATTGTAATGTCATTGAGCCTCTTGATCCTTCAAGATATATGTGCTTAAATATATATGATCTCTTGTATATCCCCAATTATAACTGCTCTATCATTGATGGCCATGGCTTTGATTGTTTAAACCCAAAGCTTTACAATTCCTTTCCCAAAACTCTCCAATTCTCTATTTTTCTTTCAGGAGCAACTGAAAATGAAAAAAAAGACCTCCTGCCTTACACGCATGTGGCCACCTGTCCTAATATCACCTCATGTGACCTATTCTCAAACTTTGTTTGATAGCGCTTATGTGAGTCTTCTTGGTATGCTTTATTATATCAAAGATACTATATGAATAATAGTTGAGGTTATTATTCAAATAAAGAAAATTTTAAAAGTAATTAAAACTGAAATCAAAATCCTATTGGAAGTAAATTAAAATGCTTTATTGAATGATTTGAAAGAGGGTTACGCTATTAGAACATTTTCTACCTTCTTTCATATTTACCCAATCATCCTGCCTCAACTGAGAACCATTGATAGGAGATCCTGATGACGCTCACTAAAAGCACAATTAAAAGTTTTTTTGTTTTCCCAAGTTAAAAAAGTACTGAGTAAATGTGGAATATTTTCCCATTTTCCAATATTTTACACATAAATCTTTCATAACACTCTGTGCTTACAAACCTATTTAAGGGATTGTTTACCTTGTGCTCGAGTCACTGAAATAACAGCACAGAGACCAGTATCCTGTCACCCTTTATTTACTGTGCATATTACACTGGCTGTGGCCAGTCTGCTCAGTTAGTCCCCTGAGCTGAGGAGATTCTAAATCCCCTGTTTATATATATTTTTAAATAACCGATTTTTCTAATCAACCTGTTCAAAGATGTTATTACACACCTCTTGAGCAGGCAGGACCTGAGCCCAGGCCTCCCAGTTCAGGGATAGGTACTCTACCTCTGCGCCACAAAAGGGTCCAATCCCCTGTTTATATTGGTCAGCCAGGGCTTCCTGATTAGCCCAGGTTAGCATCCCCAATCAAAGATCTCATAGTCAACATGATCCACGTAGTTCCAATCACTGCAGTCATCTACAGGCAAATTTCAAGGCCCGATTGGGCTGAGCACAACACATATTTATCGTAACAAGCCTTGCAATAAGATACAAACCAGCAAACATCGTGATAAACCAGAAGTAAAGTCATCATAATCCCACACTCTCATATAAGAGAGGCAACTGGTTGTAGTTTAACCTGAGGATTGCTATGCTTCAGGTGAGGGGAGAAATTGAGAAGAGGATTCCTTCATGGTAACCTCAGCCAATGCAGGAATTGAACCCACACTATTGGCATTTCTCTGTGTTATAAACTAGCTGTCCTCTCAAACTTCATTGAGCTGAGGAGAACAATCCTAATTTCTTCAAATAAATGAAGCCCATTACTTCTGGTGCCATTGTACTAAATATCATCCTCATCCTGCTTCATTGTTATGTGTCATCCAAATAGTTACTTCATAAATAAACAAAGTGATTTCCCCTTCTCAAATCAAATTGCTCACATTGTGGAGATGTTGAGTATATATCACAATGTGTAGATGTCAGTGCGCAGGGACTCCACAGGCAGAATTTTCCAGACTCACCTTTAGAAGGATTAGGTGGTGGGGTTCTTAATTGGGTGAAAGGCAATATTTTCTGTGTCCCAACACCAGATTAAGCTGTAGCTGTTAAGATCTCTGAACATTTTTTGCAGGTCAAGTTTCCCAATTTTGATCAATGGTAACTTATTTTGCAGTTATTAGGATGTCATGAATATTCATTAACAATCCAGGTAGCTGGAATTACCTTCAGGGAAACAATCTTGTTGGGCAAGAACAGGAAACCAGTTTGTTCACAAACAAAATTATGTACATAGTAAAAGCAGGCGATTGTCACAAGATAATGACACTCATTTGGAGAGCCAGTGTAGGCACAATGGATTGAATGGCCTCCTTTTTCGCTGTAACACTTGTTGACAATATGATATATGGGGCATGAATGTGGCAAGCATAGATATCTTCACTAACTTGACTCCTCCAGAAAAAAACTGGCATCTTTTGCATAAATGCTTAGTGTTTAGGGATGATATTTCTCCATGTGGATTAGCTCATGCAAAGTCTCAATCTTGAACAGAAGTTGAGTGATGCTCCTGGGTTGTAGAAAATGAAGTTCCATCTGGCTGCCTTTTAAAGATGGCTCCCATGCTTTGGAGTCACAAAGGTCTTGGCAGGGGACACAACACCCTGCCTGGGACTACATTGTGGCATTTCACGAATTCACGAATGTTTAATGAACTGAGAATCATGCAGGATAACCCAACCTGCCCACGAGCGGATGACCCTTCTGTTTTCACGTTGCATTCACATTTATTCTCAAAAAAAAAACTGCCCAGAAAGAAATTTTAATCAGAAAGTATTTTTATGTCAGATGATATGTTGGGAACATTTAAAACTTGAGGTTGGATCACCTCAATGGCTTTGACTAATCAAACTATATTGTCACATTGTTGGAAACTCCAGTTTACTGGAAATTCTTTGAACAGAACCATGGTACATGCAGCATCATTTTAATGCAGTAATTTGGGAGTGGAAAATGGAAGACACTATATTTGGATAAGTAACACAATTTTTATTGCTGCTTCAGAATGTTTCAACACTGTTTTATGTTTGAAGTAAATATTTGCCTTGGGTGTGCTTACACATTTGCTATTAGGCATTCTAATGCCATTCCATAATCCTGAAAATTCCAAAACCCAGGTATGACTTGGTCCTGAGTATTCCAGACTCAAGACATTATGGTTTATTGATTTGTTTATTGTGCACAAAACTAAAAATAGTTTGACAATTTTTCTATGTCTCTTGGCTGTGATCGTGGGGAATGAAAAAAAACTCCCTAACTGAGATTTACAATGATCAATGGAAGGTGACGGCAGATAGAATGTAACTTTAATGTTGTCAGCTATGTTTAATACGTATAAATCTTCAAAGTTGCTACTAAATGTCACTAATTTGATGATCACTTGGAGAAACGATAAAATCAGAGAGTGTGGTAATTGGAAATGTCATACAGCTGTAGCTTGGGGTTAAGTTCTACATAAGGGGGAATGCGCTGCTCGCTCTTGAAATTTACCAGACCTGTGTTAAACAATTATCAAGGGTAATTAATGGAACCACTGTGGGGTCAGTGTCCTGACTGTCAGCAAACCCTCACTTTAAAAGTTAAAGAAAAATGTAAAACAAATCTTTTAATGCCTTAACAATGGGATAATTTCAATGACATCAACTCACTGGTAAAGCTGATGAAATGTCTCATCTTTTTTAGTATGAGTTCATTGAGGAAGAGAGCATTTAACTTTCTGTTTCGTCATTGTTACTATAGGAATTTTGGGGATCGGCTGTTTGCTTCATATCAGGATGATAATATGGTTTTTATTTACTTACTTTCCTGAAAATAGTTCTTTGGTTTCATAAAGCTTCTCTCTTAGAAATAATCTATCTGCAAGATTTGATGAGACTGTGTCCACTTGTCCATCTTTCCACTTTGAACCAGACCCAATTATTGTAATGGTGTCTTTTTTAATGCAAAAAAAAGATAAATTTTTATTTATTTTGTAACATCCGTGGATAGTTGTAGCATTCTTGATGTTTTAACATTGTTATGGACAGAAAATAGAGCAATAATTCGATTAATTGCTTTTATTTGAACTATGATGATTTGGTAGATAATTTTATCTGGATGACACATGAATCATCCTGTGAGGTACAGTTCCAAGAGTTTATTGGCTCTGTTTTACATCTTGTAGTGATTATGCCTCTGTGTATGAAAAGTTCTTCGACTTGAATGGTCAGGCCAAACTTATAATTAATGTATGAAGATACTTTTTACTGAAGCAAACAACTCAAGACATTAGCAAAGGGCAGTGATACCCGGTATTGTGCCTCACTATTGATTACTGTCAAATTCACAGGGTCATGTTAAACTTCCTTTATGCTGGAGATGAGTATGTGCCCCGATGTGCAAAGCAAACTGGCAGAAACATTCCTGTCATTGGAATCCTTGAGTTCCAAATTGAAGTGTTGTAAGGGTGAAGCAGTGTGTGAGTTGGACCGAAAGCATACATGATGATGTGGCGAGGCTGGTGATTTGATAATGCTGAATTGCCTGGCTGAATGATCAAGAAGTTTAGTGACTGTGGAGCATGCAGTGCTAGTGTTGTGAAGAAGCAGCTGGATGATGGCTAGGACAATCATTCAGTTGTCAGCTAGGTACCTGCTCTACAATCTAGTTTCTCACTGGAGGAGTGGAGAATCGGAAGTAATATATAAAGAAAGTGAGTTGGGGCTTTAATGTAATGGAGATAGTGTAATTGTTGCTCCATGCAAGATTCTGAAATTGCCATTTACAGCTGGAGGGGCAAATCGGAAAGAATTTCCTCAACATTGAGATTTTGATTTTCTCATCTCTACTATATTTTCCATTTGTCTCATCACACCAGGGAGGAGATAATTTTGTCAATGCTCAACATTATTGAGTCTAGATTTCAATTTTTATTGTAGGTCACGCGTCCTTTGTCTGAAAACCTCGGTACCACTTGTTTGTCGGATGAAGGGTATTTTCTGTTATTGGACACAAGGCAGGAACTAGATTTGCACAGTCTTAATCAGTCATTTTAACTCAGCAAATGGAGTTAAAATAAAGGTCACAGTGTCTCTTTTAATTTCTGGAACCCATTGAGCTCTGCCAACTGCTGGGAAAACGTTGTCACCTTACTTGATGAGCCAATTAAATAATTCAGAATGGCTATTACTTCCCAAATAGCTGCAACCAACGATTATCGATTACATTGTGTGCAGAGGCGTATATAATTAACTATTCACAGAATAGAAGAATCAGGCACAAAACAATCACCAAAAGACATGCATTTACCAGCAGATACTTAGGTCCACTACAGGTCCATTCTTCTCTTAAAACTTCACTTAACCCAAACAGACTCAAATGGACTTAAAAGCAAACTTTTTCAAAGGGCACAGACGGACCTGTAGACGTACTGAGTCCAGGCCCCTTAGGGAAAAAAAAGCTTCACTTGCAGTTGTTTGGGTCCACTTTCAAAAAGATTTTCAGTTTTTGCATCTGTTTGGTTTTGAGACATGTGGATAAAGTGTACCGAACCTGTGAGAAAATTGAAATTTTGCCTATTGCTGTGGCAGGAATTGAACCCATGGCCCAGAGCATTAGCCAAGATCACCTGGTTATCAGTGCAGTGACATTACCACTATCTTCCCATCTTGCTGAATTACCATCTTGGCAATCCTCCAGCACCTTGAGTAATTGGTCATGTGAAGCTAAGAGTTTTGTTTTTCTGGCCACATCTCTGTCCTTATCATTGCTGGGCGAGAACCTTCCCTTCTGGATAGTCATGTCATAGACTCCCTCTAGTACCAGTATCTGCTGCTTTCACTACTATTGGGCGTATCACCACACGCAAGCCTGTGTAACTCACTTGAAGTGCTGGTGCTTCTTCAGAAGGATTGTCCTCCTTTGAAGTATTTTCTATCAGATCTTGCTGCTGAGAACTTGCTGAAGGAAAATGGCTGCAGCTAATCTGGCACACTCAGAGCAGCCAATTACAAACTCACACAAAGCAACTTGCCATTGACTGTCTGTTTGACTGTTTGATTTCCTGATTAATACAAAAGATTGCAAGTAATAAACAGAGACATTGTAAAGAAAAGACCCAGCCTCTCATGATACAATTCGGGTAGCCGTTAACGGGACTTTGATGTTGAGAGCTGCCTTGTTCAGTTGAATGGGTATTCCTCCCCCATTCTTACTCCACCATTCTTGCGCGAGGCACTGTTTGCTCCTTCAAAAAGAGCTTATGAAGCAGAAAGCACACATGTCAAATGTGTCACTTTGCATATATATGCTGAGCCAAAGAAAATGCAACATGCAAACAGGATGACGAGAGACCGAATAAAAAGTGGGAGCAAATTACTGCAGATGCTAGAATCTGTACTGAAAACAAACAATGCTGGAAATCATAGAAGGTCAGGCAGCATCCATGGAGAGAGGGCTAGCTAATGTTTCAAATCTATATGATTCTTCATCAGAGCTCTGGCACGTTGTAATTTCCAGCATTGTTTGTTTTCGAATAAAAAGCAAATGGCTAAAGTATGAGGTGGGGAAGTTATCATCAGAGCAGTGGTTTAATCTGCACTTGCTATCATATGAGAAAAGAATTAATGGTTACACTGAAGTCCTGAGATTTCAGGAAGACTGAGTTTGTCTCTAGACTCAGAGGTGACAGAAAGCAATGTGAGAGGTGGAAAAGCATGTGATACAGAGGAAAGAATTAAATGTTGGTTATGTAATGAGAGAGGGGATATATTATTCTGGGAGTCATTGAGATGACGCAAAGAAATGAAGAGCTATGTACTCACCTTTGCTGTTATTGTTAGATAATTGAAACTCTACTTTTGTCCAGGATAATGATCACAGCAGTGATGATCTTAATAACCTCTTTCTAGGAAATATCTAGGAAATTCTGGTGAAATATCTTTCTTTTAAGTTTCTTATTTCCATTATTCTGATAGAGAAGTTTCCACTTCACCTTCACCTCTTCTAGGGAAGCTTCAAAAAGCCTCATCATGCATTTAACAGCAGTGAAAGAGTCAATGAAACGAGAATGACCTCGATTTAAGAGGTACATGTCTTACTTTAAATAGATTCCTTCCTGTTCTTAAAGTGAATCATCAGGGAACACACCAATGACGTTGTAAATCCCTGTAGAATTTATTCTCGGAGAGGCCTGTTCCTGTATTAGAAGCCTGAGACTATTTTTGGAGCAATGCATTAGCTGCAGCTTGATTTATTGGGTAGAATGTTGCTAATGTTTTCATGTAAATGTTTTGATTTCTCCTTGTTATCTGCTTTCCATGCCAATAAGAGAAAACCATTTCCCTCTTTATTTTGGCTGTAGATTGTCATTAATTATTGCTCCCCCTTGACTTTGTTGAAGGAGTGCATCTGAAATTCCCTTTGCTCCTTCCAGTCCAACAAGAAAAAAAAATCTAAATAACTATAAAGCAACTGAATAATCCCTTTGCACAAAATTGACTTAGCCATCAACATTTTTAGACCTCTTCTAAAGCAAATAGCAGGATTAACACCATACAAGGCAACTGTTCTTCTAATGTTATATATCTTTATATTTTGTAAAAATGAGCAATTATTTTCCCCATCCTGGTGTGGCAAGAGTGAAATAGAGAAAGAAATAATGGGAAGAAAGTTGGGAAAATACGGTTAGAGTGAAAAAAATCAGAATCTAGATGTTGAGTTTTTTTTTCATTTTCTCTTTAAGCTTCAAATAACTTAAGAATCTCGCTGTTGAACAAAATCTACTTTATTTCCAACATTTGCATCTCGTCATTAGTCCAACTTGCTTCACTTACACTTCCATTTTTCTCCTTCTCCAAGAAGCAAGACAGTGCAAATTCCAAACATATATATATCAGAGCATCTGCAATTTGCTGATTTCTTGCCCTGGCCATCATTCAACTGTGTCTTCAGTAAGTGGCTCCATATGGCCCATAGCTGCCAACCTCGTTGACCCTTCATCCACAAAACCTGGCATTGGCAGGGCCACTAGCCTCACCATATCACCAGGCCTAATCTTGAACCAACTGTCAATCTAGTCCAGCCCTTCACTTTACTTTAGAGCTCAGGGATATCATTGACCTGTGCATTTCTTTCAAGTCAGTTTGCATGCAGGGACACACAAGCATCTCATCCATTTACACAAGATATGTCTTCTGGTTCTTTGTTACATTTCTTAGCACTCACCTTGCGCTTATGTGATGGCTACCAGCCTGTGGTTTGTACTGTTTTCTTGGCACACAGGCTGTCAGTCTCTGCTACAATTGCAGCAAATGCTGGCAATTTATGTAGCAGGTGCATTGCATGTGCTTCAACCAGATGGCCCTGTCTGAAAGTCAAAGGGGAGCAGTTCTAGTGGAGTCTATGGGGACTACAGACTGTCACAGTCCGTCTCAGAACTGATGTGAATCCAGTCTAGGTGATCACCCGTGGATGATCAAGTCTTTGGTCTAACCAGAATCTGGGGATTCATGTCTTTACAGCCTGAGGATTGGGCCAGACCAGAGATTCCAGGTAGATCTTGTGGTCAGTGTCATCACTCTGGGTGTTGGGCTACATTTTCATGCAATGATATAGAGGGTGGAATTGAGTGTCATGAAAGTGGTTGCAAGAGCAGTTTATGGTGATGCACGAGCAGGAGAGGTGGTAAGATGTCCCCATTGGGTGAGTAGAAAGTGTACAGGGCAGGCAGCATTAGTAGTTTGGGAGAAGGACATGATAGGAGCCATTGGATATAATGCATGCAAGAAGTAGGGTTCAATTCATGAACCTAATTGAGATGTGCGTGTTTGTAGAGAATTAGTGTTAATGAGAGATGCAGAGAGAAGATGGAGCAACTACCTTTATGGCACGTCAGAAATCAATAATTCTCCTGCATTGTCGCACATTCCTTTTAACCTGCAACACAGGACTGACGCGGGCCACTCTCTGTGACCAGGCTGGCTATGTCTAATGAGCTGGTGTCCTTTGGCAGTGAGCAGGGTAAAAAGAACATGGTTCTCCTCTCCACCAAACCATTCAGCAACACCTCTGGGTTCCTGTTAGCGAAGCCAGGAGCAAAGTTGATTTTCTGGGACACATCCTCAGTGTGATTGGTTGAGCAACACAGAGTGAGGGACAGTTCCTAGGCTTGCAGAGGTCTGAAGTGGTGCACAACTGAGCTTTAAACATGACGGCAGTGGACTGAAAGTTGGCAGGCCCCAGGTGAGGTGAATACTTCCTCTTCCCTGCCATATGATTCCATGAGAAGGTGCCCAAGAATCTGATTGTGTAATTAATGAGCTGAAGAGTGGAAGATTGCTTTGGAAAGGCCCATTCAGGCCAAGGAGGACCACGAATTACTCTCGACAAAAGAGTTTGAATGAGAAGTTAAAAATTCAGCCTGGGATCATTTTAAGGTACCTGTCTGTCCATGGTGTTGTCTCCTGAAAGTAAAGAATGCACACTCTAAATTTTGTTGAGGTAAGCATTATGACACAAAGCAAATATTCAAGTTTATTACATGTGCAACATGTAAACTTTCACAAATGTTAAATTTTATTGCTGCTTTGGTTACTTTCTAGAAGTTACAACAGTCTCCTCTCCTTTATCTGCTTATTCTGATAAATAAATTTTAAATTT
Source organism: Rhincodon typus (assembly GCF_021869965.1). Classification (NCBI taxonomy): domain Eukaryota; kingdom Metazoa; phylum Chordata; class Chondrichthyes; order Orectolobiformes; family Rhincodontidae; genus Rhincodon; species Rhincodon typus. Next base: position 84,953,482 of record NC_063337.1, read on the forward strand.
ACTATTCTTCATGTCAATAGATTGCGCACAAGGAAAATATGTTGATTTATTACTTGGAAACCAATTTAAAATTATCCTCTGTTTTGAAGAAGAGATTGCTGACAAAATGTATACAGGCAGATCTTGGGACAGGCCTGCTCTAAGACCCTGACAACAGGGTCCAGTTGAGGTCAGAGTCTCACATTGCATGGAGAACATTCATGTGGTTGCAATTTGACCAGTTAGAACGAGAGGGCGGATTCATCATGCAACTAAGGATGTCAGATGGGTACTTGAAGTTGGAGGGCCAATAGTTGTCTGTCCAACATCGGTGAAGCAAAGCTTGCAATGCAAGGCAAAAGATGGGGAGCAGTCTTAAAATGGAGGCTCCCTCTCTTCAAATATTTTAAAATTTTAAACTAAAAATCTCACCCTAGTGTCCAGGTCACTATTACAGAGGGGAGGTCCTCCACTGCACATCAATAGGGCTGCACTGAAATGAGGTAAGTGGGAAAGCAGAACTCTACAGCCTGCCTGGACCACTGCCCAAACTCCGTGTTTTCCACCTGGCAACTGGCCTTGTTCCTTGATGCCCTGGGTGGCCTGGAAACTGGGAAATTTTAGTCAGCCTCTGAAAGTAGGCATTGTATCATCATTAAGTGGCTATGAACTATCCTTGCAAGCAGGTAGCCCTGTCATCCTCAATCCCTGCACTGCTAAGAAAAACACAGCAACAGGGATGTATGGAGCCAACAAACTGGTACAGTGGCCAGTTGCACAAAGTTTCATACCTTGTGCTTACATCCATAAGGGGATGAAAGTCCTGCCCTTGGAATACCCATTTGATGTCTATTACTCTTCCTTTGCCACACTTTCATTGCCACAAGTTCCTGGATCAAACATGTTAATGGTTGACCAAAATTCCCAAATCATGATACATTGACCATTGCAATTAAAGCACTGGAACAATTACAAATCAGGGCAGGGTGTTGTGTACATGGTTAACTGTATGTTTCCTCTAAAAAAAGTTCCTGAGCATGTGAGTAAGAAGCTATATCATAATTGTGTCAGATTAAATGGAACTGGGACCGACTATGTAGAGTTCCAGAGATGTCTTTTCTTACCATCCTTTGTATATATTTATGTTCAGTGAAACCGTTAATGTTCACTCACCTGAGTGCAGACTTACTGCATAGAGCAAACAGAAAGGAAAATAAGTTAATTGCAATTTCAATTCCAATCAATATCAGCAACAGCTATCATTGAGAAGGACCAGAAGGAAAAATAAGCAAATTGCTTGTGTCCAATCTTTGCAAAGATTTCGGTCACTGTTTTAATTTTGCTCCGCAAGTGGATATTGAATTGGAAGTGATATATCTAGCCAATATAATGGTATAAAACCGGCCAAGTTAGCAAGAAAAGGAATAAACTCAACTTTAAAGTAATACTTCCTTCGTGTGCAATGGTTCTCATGCAGCTTTCTCCTGCGGCCTGTCCATGTTGAAGTTCCTGACTTCCCAAATCCATCAATGTCACCCAAAGGATCTCTTCCCAATAGGGCACAGTTCCCAACATGCACCTGTGTTTGTTTATCTCTGCAACTCATAATCTGCTCAAAAATCAAGTGTGGTTTTGCAGCATCATGTGCAATTTCATTAGAGGATCATTAATCAAGTGAGGAACTATTCAAAAAGGAAATTATGTTATAACGTTTACTCTAACATCAAGATATTATCTTGACTTGTAGCACATAATCTGCACTAACTTTCTTCACTAATAGTTCTTGTGACTTAATTCAGTCCAAATTTGTGGCAAAAATCAAAAATGCAAAATCAAAAGAACTGCTCACATAACATGAAACATAATATAAAGCTCCATTCTGGAATCCTAGATATGTGCAAATACCATTGCTTTGTAGCAATAGGATACCACTACAGTGTGCATTCTCCTAGTTCACATAACCAACAAGGAGTCTCAGCCAATGTCAATGCTCATCAGGAAGTTGTGGGCCTAATGCCTGAGATTCCCTGATATGTGCTGCCAGCCAGAGAAGCTCTGGCTGCTAGATTCTAAGCAGGAAATTGGTGCAAGACGTAAGTGCTTACTGCTTAAGCTGTCAGCCTTAGATAAGCCTGATGCAAGGTTTTTTGCAGCTTGTTAGTTTTATATGCAAAGTTTTAACTCATTATGTTTTTACCTCTGTATCATGACATATTACATAGAAACATAGAAGATAGGAGCTGAGGAGGCCATTTGGCCTTTCGAGCCTGCTCTGTCTTTCTTCACGATCATGGCTGATCGTCCAACTCAACAGCCCAATCCTGCTTTCTCCCTATAACCTTTGATCCTATTCATCCCAAGTGCTATATCTGGTCGACTCTTGAATACATTCAATGTTTTGGCATCAACCACTTCCTGTGGTAATGAATTCCACAGGCTCACCACTCTTTGGGTGAAGAAATGTTTCCTCATCTCTGTCCTAAATCATCTATCCCAAATTCTCATACTGTGACCCCTGGTTCTGGACACACCCACCATGTGGAACATCCTCCCTGCATCTACCCTGTCCAGTCCTGTTAGAATTTTATAAGTCTCTATGGGATCCCCCCTTATTCATCTGAATTCCAGCAAAAACTATCCCAACCTAGTCATTCTCTCCTCATACGTCAGTCCCGCCATCCCTGGAATTAGCCTGGTAAACCTTCGCTGCAACCCCTCAAGAGCAAGAACTCCCTTCTTCAGAAAAGGAGACTAAAACTGCACACAATATTCCAGGCGTGGCCTCACCAAGGCCCAGTATAACTGCAACCACACATCTCTCAAAACTCTCACAATGAAGGCCAACATACCATTTGCCTTCTTTACTGCCTGCTGCACCTGCATGCTTACCTTCAGCAACTGATGCATAAGGACACCCAGGTCCCGCTGCACACTGCCCTCTCCCAATTTACAGCCATTCAGGTAGTAATCCGCCTTCTTATTTTGCTTCTGAAGTGAATAACCTCACATTTATCCAAATTATACTGCATCTGCCATTGATTTGCCCACTCACCCAACCTCTCGAGATTATGCTGAAGGATTTTTGCATCCTTGTCACAGTTCACCCTCCCACCCAACTTGGTACCACTTGGTATTGCACCTAGCATTATTGGTTCCAAGCTAGTTTTCCTACCTACTCATCCATTTTAATTATTCTGTTTTCTTCTGCGATATAATTAATTTCTATTTTATTATTTAGGTAATATTTTTCATTTATTTTTGTTCCTCTTCATTTTCTGCCTTTTATCCTGAAGACATTGACTTGTACTGACATATTTCCATGATTCTACATGTCTTGAGTATTTACAGTACCTCACAGCTCTCCATGATAAACCTGAACAATGAATATCAGTTTCTGATTTGACCACTGAATCACCATAGCCTAGACCAACATTACTCTTCCATCCATGCATGCACACTTTCCAACAGACTGCAGTGTTCCAGAGGCTAAATCTTGACATAGTCTAGTCCTGCTTGTATAGTATTTTAAATAGCAGGGATATTGAATCGATACTTTGTCATAAATTTCACTGAAATGGGTGTCAAAGACAAAAAAATAACAAAAGTTGACCAAGTCTGGAAGGATAGTACAACAGTGAAGAGAATAAGAAAGAAGATACAATGCAAACTCACTAAGGACAAGAACCTAGAACAAGACATTTGAGGATATGCTATGAAATTATGGCAGAGATTGTAGATTAAAATACAATTTTTAAAAATACTATAGGAACAGTAATAGTAACAGAGGGTGATGTACAGTAAGATTAGCTCCTAACTTCAAAAAGGGAGATACAACAAATCCATGAAACTGAATTCCAAATTGATTAAAGTTAATATTATCGAGGATATAATATACTTCACTGAAAGGTCAAATAACAAATAATCTAAAGATGATGGTTCTTTTCCTCCTAAAACCAATTTGGATATCTCAAAGTCAGTTCATGTTTAACCAACCTTAGATAATTGTTGATAAAATAATAACTTGGATAATACCAATACAGTAATAATAGCATACACATACTTCAGAAGACTGCCAACAATGTACCATGTAAATGGCTCATGACAAACTTCAGAAAAAACTGAGTCAGGGACAACCGGAAGAATGGCTTGAAATGTAGTACCTTAACAGAATGTAAGACACAATGGAATATTCTCAGGTTGGCAAAAGGTGGTGTCCTTCAGTATTGCATGCTACGCTCATTGTTTGATGGTCATCAGGAATTGGAAGCATAGTGTCAATGCTTGAGCAAGAAAGCAATGTTATCTTTGGAAAAGGGAAGACAAAGAGGAGATATGATAGAGGACCTCAAGATTAAGAAGACCATTAGTAGGGTAAAGGCGTAGAAGCAGTTTGCATTTGAATGACAATCCATAACAAGAGAGGGGACTTTTTTCAATAAGATACACACAACAGATCCATAAAGGACTTGTGAGGAATTTGTTAACACTGAGAATGTGGAACTCTCAGCCCAATGGAGTGTTGGATTGGCACTTTAAGGGTGGTTTGATTTATACATGAGTGTCAATGGAATTGGAGGATATTGGGGTAGATTGCAAAGATATGATTAGATTGGGAAAGGCTTATATACAGTTTCAGCACTGTAAGACAATTTAGGCTTATTCTGTGCTGTAGATGTATTTTAGGATAAAATTATATGGGACATGGATGAGGATGAGATCAAGTAGTTTTACCTCTTCTGTCAGTCTTCTCAGTATCTGCCACAAGATCATCTGACAGAGATGTCCTCCAGGGCTTGGCCAGCTCAGTGAGTAGCAACTATTGGTGATGGATATTGAAATCCCCCACCTAAAGATTCTACGCAACCTATAATCTTGTTGCCTGCTCATCCCACACTCTACAGTGATGATCAAGTCAGGCGACTAACCATAATTAACTGAAGTGTGCTGAAGGGGCAGGACTCGGGATATAGAATGAGTGAGGTGGGAGTCAGTTGAATGTATAAAGCCTCTTTGAAACAAACAAAAAGGTCTTATTCTCATGCTCACTTCCCAACAAGCCCCCAAAGCTGGGTAGCACAATTGTAGGATACAATTTTAAACCAATTCCCTTGGTGGAGATCCAATAGGATTGATTAGAATGCTGGATTTACATCCCACCAAGTATTAATTCATGGTGATGATGGTGCTGTCAACCACTACTATATCTTGCCTTGCCTTTCAACACTTGGTTAGAAAATAAAACCTTTGCTCAGGCATCCCCATACTGTCTGTCTCACACAATTCTCCCAACTTTCCACCAATGCCCACATTGGAATATTTTACCCTTCTTTTAAAAATGCCAATTCCACTTTGATTGCATTGCAAGCTTACTTGGTAAATTAATTCTATTAAATTTACCCCAATTCCTGTGATAAGTGAACACTGATATATTGCTTACTTCGGTTATTGTCCACCAGCTCATATGTCTAGAGTGCAGCCAACATATAATCTTTATAAATAAAATGATGGAACAACATTCAGGGAAACATTCCCTTTGAATCATCCTACATAAGTGGCACCAGTATTCGATTGGATTGAAATTCTTTGGTGTAACTTGCTGGCATGTTTTCTCCAGCAAGAAAGAAGGGTGTGTAATATTGAAACTAATTCAATTTGGCTAATTTCTTTCCCTATCATGTTTTTTACAATATTCCATCCAGGACTTTTACCATCTTATAAAATATGTGCAGAAGGCACATGAAGACCTGTGGCTTCTGCTTCAAACCAGACATCAGCCTTCTTTGGAATTGTATTTTCATTCTTTCACTGTCATTGAGTCAAAAAAAAGTCCTGGACCTCCCCTCCCCATTGTTCTGCACTGTTATCTGCACCACGTGGACTGTAGTGATTCAAGAAAGCGTCCCATCACTAGTTTCGCAAGGTCAATTAAGGATGGACAACAAATTCTGGATATGTCAATGATGCTCACAACCAATGAATGAGTAAGAAAGAATAAAGACTGGTAAAAGAAAGGAAAATGATCTTCCGTTTAATATAGTGCCTTTCAGAATCTCAGGACATTCTGAAGTATTTTGCTGCTAATGAAGTACTTTTTGATGTGCTACCACTGTTGTAAAATAGAAAATGTCTCTGCTGATTTTTGCATAGCAAGGTCTCACGAGCAGGAATAAGTAAATGACGAGAAAACTTAGCTTTAATGATTCACAGGTGCTTTGAGAATGTGCCTGAGAGTTGAATAAGTTATATGGTGAATGGAAGATGTGAGATGTGTAAGATATGGAAAAGTGTGAACTGCAATGATGACAAGAATAGAAAGGTAGATAGCCAAAGTCAGAGGAGAATGAGTTAAACTAATTGCGTGTTACACTGATGTTGTCTGGTTCCTCTTTGAACAATTTGCAGATAACTCTGACCAGAATGTTATGAATGAATTTGCCCAGGTGTCCCACAATACCAAAGCAACCAAATCAATATGAACACAAGCCAGTACCGAAGCAAAACTTTCCTACTTTACTAGGAACAAAATTACGATAATTTTTAATACTAAACATACTATTCCTAATCCTATTTGGCTGCTTGCAGTTACAATACTTATCGAATTTCTTGTAAATTTACACAGTTGATCTTTCTGTGGCTCTGTCTCTGGGTCTACAAAGCTGCTTTCTCCTTCTCTCTCCCTGAATGGTCAACTGGTCTCTGCCTCTTGTCATGCTGGTCTCCTCAGAAGACCTCAGACGATTCCAAAGAGCTGTACCAAGAGAGAGGTCTTCTGGAACTTTCTGTAGTTCTGACCAATCAGGGAGATACACTTAATAATTTGAAACAAGAGTCAATCATTTTGAAGGCATGCTGCTGTCAAGTTTCTTTCTGTAGCAGGACTGGTGCCTTTCTGTCTGGGCCACCCTTTGTTTAGTGGATAAATTGTTGGGGGTGTCTGCGCAGGCTAACTGTTGCCTCTTACATTATGCCAATGTAATTAGCACCTGGCTGCTGCGTTTGCATTGTGTCTGGTGTGTGGGTTTTGTGATTTCGGAGTTACACTTGGCCAATGTACCCAGCAACCCTTCCTGTTTGGCCAAGTTGGCAATTGTGTTTTAGCAGCCAGGAGACTGCTAAACTGATAATTAATGGAAATCTGGGAAGTGAGCATTGTGAGTAATGTAGTTGCAACTAATGCAAGTGGAGAAGAGAGTAATTAAGGTGAGAAATAAGGCTCTTGTCTTGGAAACTCTTGTGAGATCATTGAATTTCATCTTACATTGCAGCCATAATTCCCCTGAACCTGATGGATTTCATCCTAGGATATTAAACAAGGTGATTACAGAGATAGGGGGTGGACTGTAGTAATTTTCCTAGAATCCTTTGATTCTGAAAAAGCCGTAGATGATTGCAAAGTAGGTAATATAACATTTAAAAAGGGAAGGAGAGGAAAAAAAAGACCAATAGACCAGTTAGCTTAATATCTGTCATTGGGAAAATTTTAGAGTCTAATATAAAAGATATAATAACAGACCATTTAGAAATACATAATATAATCAACAAGAGTCAACATGGCTTGGTGACGGGGAAATCATTCCTGACAAATTTACTAGAATAATTTGAGGAGAATAGATAAAGGAGAACCAGCGGAAGTAATATATTTGATTAACAAAAGGAGTTCATTAAGGTGCTGCATGTTAGGCTATTTAGTATAATAAGGGCTCATGGTATTGGGGATGGTATATTAGCACGGAAAGAGGATTGACTACCTAATAGAAAACAGAGAGTTGGGATAAGGGGGACATTTTCAGAATGGCTACTTGTAACTAATGGAGTGCCACGGAGATCAGTGCTAGGGCCACAGTTATTTACAATGTATGTTAATGATTTGGATGAAGGAAGTGAATGTACTATGGCCAAGCATGCAGATGACACAAAAAAGTAGACTGGAAGGCTAGTGGTGAGAATAACACAAAGATGGAAAATGGACAGATTAAATGAGTGGGCAAAAACTTGGCAGATGGAACATAATAGGGGAAAATGTGAGGTTATATACTTGGGCAGGAAGAATACAGAATCTGAATATTATCTAAGTGAAGGAAGAATGTATATAGTTACAGCATAGAGAGGCTTCAAGGTATTTTGTGCATAAATCACAAAAAGCTAGCATCCAAGTTCAGCAGATAATAGGGAAGCAAATGGACAGTTAGCCTCGTATCATTTCAGTTCTTCTATTTTAAATTTCTCAGTCTTGTTTTCAAATCCCTCTGTAGTCTTTTCCCTTTCCTAAATACATCTGAGTACATTAAAAACTAAATATAAATTGATGTTATTGTTATTGACTACAGCTGTATGCAATTTTACTTTAAGATGTGCTGGTTGTCTTTAAATTGAGCTAGTGAAGCTCAAGGTTGAGACATCCCCACCATATTTAAAAAGACAATCAACAAATAGCCCAAGTAGCCTAGCAGATCTGATGCATTATAATTTAATGTGGTCCTTGAGGTCACATAAACATTGTAAGCACAATGTGCCTTGGTCCCTATGCAACTATTTACATGCAACTTAGAACTTCTATGTCTACTGTCTCACATGTTAGTAGACACAGTGTGCGCATTTGAGATACTCAGTTATTAAATCCATTTCCACTTGAACATTTCTGATAGTTTTTTGAGGTTACTCAACAGAATCAATAACTCCTATTTGACTCCTATTTGTTCCCCTGTTGCTGTATGGCAAATATCAAACTGTTTCCCCTCTGGAATTTCAAGGTAGAAGTTGGTCTGCAGGATGTGATCACATTAAGCTAACGCTACAGGGAGCATTCCTCCTGCTGAGCACATGGTTTCTCACGTATGTCTACGAGCAAGGTCACACCTCATTGAGTATCCATCTCATTCTCTGTCGGTTACTATTTGTTGTACGAACACACAAAGAGTTGAAGCCGTATGAAATTTCTCTTTACTAGGGTAAGTCATGTACCCACGTATCAAGTACTGTCATGCAATCTGTGAAAAGCCATCATAAATACAGTGTGCACTGAGCTTCAGATTCATTGTGTTGCGAGAGAATTCTTCAATCTTTGAACAAGAGGCAAAAGTCAACTTTTAGCAATCCACCAACTCCAGAAAAATCTGACTTCCTCAGTGGAAACCAGGAAAAAATGATTTTATACATTTCTGTATATAGTATGGAGAAGTTGAGCAATGACACAAATATTTAGTTGCACACAATTAAGCCATGTTTCTGGTCAAATTAACTGCAGCAGTCCACCTAGATTTATGAATCTAAGGCAACGGCATTTCTACATCCATTCTGTGATAATCATGTCAATCGTAAATTAGCCAAAGTTGACCAACAATATGGGCCAAGAGCCGCAAAAATTCACTTGCATTCCTGTTGCACTTTTAATGAAGTAGAGTTCCTGAGGGTACTTCCCAAAAGCGTTATCAACAAAAATTGACACTTTGCCAGATGTTAAGACATGAAAGTTTTGCTCAATGACATTCCCTCACATACAAAATAAATCAAACTCTGTATTTGGTTCATTGGCAAATATTTTGCAGTCTATCATCAATTAGCCTCTGTGGCTGAGACATTATGATCTCATGATGATGCTTTGGGTACAGCCACTAGCTTGGAGATGGGTTTTCAGCACAAAATAATTAGTTTTTAATTATAGACAGTTTAACTATTAAAATAAGAGTTTTTCAGACTTTAATCCAACTCTGTATGAACCAAAATTTTCTGCTGAGAATTTAGCCCATCTGTGTGCAACTATTATTTCAGATTCAGCATCTGCTTTATAGTATTGTTTGGATTAAAAATTAAATCATTTTCAATGATAAATCAATTGAAACATTTACATTTCACACTCTTTTTCAGATAACACATTCAACATTATGGTTTGGAGCTCAGTGTCAGGGTTGGGATACCTTCTGGGGCTCAGTACAGAAGCTAGCATAAGATTTGGGTTCTGTACATGAGCTGAGGAATGCTCTAAGACCGAGTGCATCAGTGAGGTAGCAATGTAGTCTTCACTTTTTCCAGGACAGCTTAACGATCATTAGTTGGAGAGGGCGGGAGCTGAATGGAGGAATATGCTTGACTGCACTAGAAACTTAGTGAGATAGACTTACATCTGAATTGCTGTTTTATTTTATCTCCTGCCGTAAATCACTCACAGAAGTATTAGTTTCAGTCTTACTGCAATTAATATTATTATTTAAGCTATAATTATCATTTTTATTCATTGAAATTAACATTTTTAATCACACTTCAGTGAACTACTGAGTTTAATCATACTGCAGCTAATAGTTTAATCACAATGAATTGCTTGAAGTCCCAGAACCTTCTGTGCAGTCTGAGTTCAAATGAATCTCTCGCTCAGCTGTCTTCTGCTTCACCAAATGTCCCACATAATCTGAAAGCCGCGTAGAGTATGTGTTGAAGAACGCATCTCGGGTCACCTCTGAGGAGCAGATGCAAAATGGTAATGAATCATTTAATTAACAATATCAAATTACAGAGAGACAATGGTTAATGATCTTTCATCTTAAGTCCTATCAATGCTGCAATCAGACCATAAAATAAAATAAACACCATTGTTTAGA
>NC_063337.1:84964452-84992535 GCF_021869965.1 Rhincodon typus
AGACCCTTCATCAGAAAATTTTCTGATGAAGGGTCTAGGCCCGAAACGTCAGCCTTTCTGCTCCTCTGATGCTGCTTGGCCTGCTGTGTTCATCCAGCTCTGCACCTTGTTGTGTCGGATTCTCCAGCATCTGCAGTTCCTACTATCTCTCATTTCACTATCACTTTGGTATCACTCGACACGCAGTGAAAGATGTGATGTCACAGATAACTTTAAATGTGTACACTTCACATTATTGTGTAAGGTTGTCTTCATTGGTTGAGTGGAATGCTGGGCACCAGCAGTGGGACCACAGTTAAACCACCACATCATTGACAAATTGACTAATGGAGGCTTTAACGAAGAGGACCAGCAAACAAAGGGGTCAAAGCAAAAGGAAAGGGCCCTTTGGGACTTAAACCTGAAATGTCTTAAGGGGCTTCTTTCCAGTTTCATTATAGGATACTCCCTGACTTGGCACAAGATTTCACATAATAAGGTTTTTTGTAAGGTTTGTACATCTTTTGGCATAGTGTCTCACTATCCGTCAGTCAGAAGCTCTAAGTTTGAGTCTATCCCAGGCATGGTCAGGAAGGCATGATCAACTATGGTCAAACAGGTTGGTTTAACAATCTGCAAGTCTTTGCAATGTGCCAATAGAAAATGATAAGAGCGAGAAAGATTCCTAGTTGCCATGTACATATATTTCTCCTTTAACACAATAGTTGCGATCTTGTGTAACCTCGCGCTACAGAAAATTGCACTATAGAAAATCACCATAGAAAGTTGCATTACAGGGAAATTGCATTACAGCAAAATTGCTGTAGAAAATCGCTATACCTGTACAGTAGAAAGTTTGTGTTATTCAAACAGCGTCCACTATTCATCCATCATATTACAGCCAATTCGTGTTCCAGCAGAAATACCTGTAGTGAAAAGAACATTACAGCCTTAACTATCATTGTCCATGTTTCCAGACTGCAAGGTGCATGTGGAAATTCATATCATCACAGCAATTTGGACATGCTGAGTGCTCTGTAACATGAGCACCACTCTCGGTTATGCCTGAATTCAATGTGCTGGCTGCTGCATTGACAGGTACAGCACTCATGGGGCACTAAATAAGCCTGAAACCCTGAAGTGAGCCGTCAGTCAGCCTCAGTAAGATGAAATTATTCTGCTAGAAGTGCTGAGCACATTATCAGCCCTATGCTTCTAATTTTTGAATCATAGTCATCACAGTATAAGTGGTTGGTCATCTGGCAGAAGTGATTGTTCATCCATTATAAACCTATTCAATTTTAATTTCATTGAAGCCATTGATTAGATAGGCAAGTAAAATGAAAGATGCTGTAAGTACGCAGTATACCATTTTTATATGATTCCTGTTGTTTATGGTTACTTTCTATGTATTTTTGCCGTAATTTCAGTTTTTTGATAATCTGGGAGGGATATGAATGTCAATCAGGCTTAAAGGGTACTTTGGCAAAGGTATACTTCTGAACGTTGCCAGCCTTTATAGAAGTGATGGGAGCACATGAAATCCTTGGTTAACCAATAGGAGAAGGCATGTATCAAGTCCTTGCTGGTCTAATCGTTGGAGGGCATATATATGAATTGTAATTATTTACAAAGAAGAATCTGTATGGTGCAAGCAATTATGCGTCCAATCCCTTAAAATACGATTGACACAAGCACTCATGGTTGGGAAATCATGGAGATGTAAACTCCAATAGGTTGATCTCTTTGTGCAAGAACACACAATCAAAACAAAATCACCCAAAATGTCTGCATGACCGATGATCGAGTGGATTCACTCCTATGAAAATTTCTGATTTAATGGATTTTATCTAAATTTATCGAATTGTCTAATCTCATGTATAACTAGACCCTTCTACAATGACATGACATTATATTAGTTCCATCCGCAAAATATCATATGGAATTTATCCTCTGTAGCTATGACAAGATGCATTCTTAATCTATCCGTGTTGGCTACGCTCATGAAATAACATGTCATGCCTCCAATAAAAGAAAATGCTGAAAGAACTCTTCAGGTCTGGCAGCATCTTTGGAGAGAGGAACAGATTTATCATACAGAATCCAACTCTTCTTCAGAATAGGCCTCTAACTCTTGTTTAATACATATACTTTGTCATCTGACACAGAGAAGCATGTTAAAACTGTGTTGCTATAATTGAACAAGATAAGGTGTCATACTTGACATTAAACTTAAATTAGAAAACTCAGAGTTCAAAGATCTAAACAGTCCCATTGAAGGATATTATTTCAATCTTTCAACTTAAGAAGAAATTATGTGTTTTTTTGCTGGTTAATAGTATTTTAGAAATTGGATCCCGATTTAATTTCTGACAACTGAAACTGAATAAGCAAGTTCAAACTTATGAAAGTTCATTACTCTTCATGGAAGATGCAAATTTCAATGGCTTCCCTTTGGCATTGATTCAGCTCTGAAAGTATATCACAAAACTGTATGATAGATGAGCAGAATTATGGTGTAGACACATTGATTGATGATATAATAGCGTAGAATTCATCCAAAGAAGAACATGACAATAGACTTCATAAAGAACTCAAAGTTACTGGAAGATTCAACCTGAAATTTTAAAAAGACAAATGTGCATTTGGAGTCACTGAGCTGACATTTGTGGGTGACATGTTGACTAATGACGGCATTAAACCTGACAATATAAAAGTCTTAGCTATTGTCCACAGTGAAAGAAAGACACACAAAGATTCCTAGTTATGGATAATTGTTCAATCCAATTCACATCTAATCTTTTGGAAAAATCTACCACTTCTATTAGTAAACTTATTTGAAAGATGACTGAACAAATTGGAACTACAAACTGTGAATATTTAGAGGCAATGCAATTCGCAATGCAAGAATGATCTTAGAATTAACAATCTTCAAAGATCATTATTTCAGCTAATGCTGAATATGAAAGCACAGCATGAAACCTTGTGGCCATTACAGGCAAGCCATTTCTTTGATAGAGTTATCTAATTTTTCTGCTCCCTGTTCATAGGAATATCGGATCAATTCCTGTTAGACTGCAGTTAGTTTCCTTTTAGCTGTACACCAGATTAGCTTCTGAAACTTACTGTTGAGCTGCTTTCAGGCACTGCAACAGCTGACTGAGTAAAAATTCTTCTCCTTACCTCCTCATGCCTGACATTTTTGAACAACCATTTTACAATCTGAGCCCCAGTTTACCAACCCTCCCAACAGTGGAAATAGTTTCTCCCCAGTTTGTCCACTCTAATTTACCTCTTCAGCTTGTTAACGCCCCTTATACTTTAGAAAACCCCAACTGAATCTTTCTTTAACCTTCAGCATTGTAAGAAACACCAAGGATACAAGTCAGGGCCATGGCACTATGAAGTTAAGATGGTAATGCCAAGATAAGCACATAAAAAAATCAACAGAAGATCAAACAAAAATCTAATTCTTCATAAACATGCTTTTCCACTTCCAAGGAGAAATGTATTTTGATAGACCTTAGAAATTATGCTAAAAAGTACTTGGGTGCAGGCAATAATTGTTAAAGTTATTGTCATTCAGCTCACGGGAAGAGAAACCAGAAGAGGCTCAAAGAAATACATTTTTAATTTTTTCACTTCGTTTGAGGGACCCCTTGTTAAGGCCACCCCTGCCCCAGTCACATACAACCCAGAAACTGTCTCCCACTATGTACCCAAGTGCTGGGAACTGTTTCTTTAGCCCTCTCCTGTGGCCTCCTTTCACTTGACATTCTACTCGTGCCCACCAGCCAGCTGTCACTTCCCATGGACTTGAGCCAATGGCTTACCAGAGACATGCCAATCACATGGGGGAGTTAGCATCATCCACCTTTCATGCTGCCAAGTTTGGAATGGATTGTAACTGTCCTCAACCCTGTCCCATACTTACTTTCACCACGGCAGGAATGTTTATAAGTGCAAAATTAAAATAAAATTGTTGTTTCTTTTAGAAGAAATGCCTTTGAATAAATTACTTTCATTTCTTTCTTACAAACTGATAGGATGAAGAGTCATTACAAAGTAAAATATTCCTGTGTCATGGTCTATACAATAAACTAACAGTAGCAAGGGCTGTTGTAATTTGCTACCCATGTCATTCAAAAACAGTGGGAAGTAAAAACAAACCAGTTCATATTCTCATAACACACATATCCAGGCTATAAGGACACCCTAAAGGTTGTAGAAAGAAAAGCAATTGTTATCATTGATTCGTGAATGTTGCCAACAAAAATTGTAATGGAAGCAGTGAAGGTCTTTCTGTTCCTTACCATTGTGTCTGAAGGACGGGTTTTTTAAATGTGATTCCATGCATGCTAATGACAGATTTTTGTTAAACCTAATGAATGATTCCAGTACAGGACTCCGGATCTGATTGGTAAACACTAAATTGTTATTACTTTTCATGTCAATTTGTTTCCGACTATTGAATGGTTTGTCCTCCTTTGGGAACAAAGCATGCCCAGATTAGTTGCAATATGACCTATATTGTGTTTCATAACTCAGAAATATGCAGTGAAGACACACACCAGGTATCTTGTGTGACCAGGACTTCGCTGCATAAACATTTTAGTAATGTTTGCTGCCATAAGCATCCAGTTTATTTTCAGTTTATGTTTTTTTTTCTTTAACTACATCCACAGCTTTATGCTAACAGCATGAGGAACAATCAGTGGATTCTTATAAAACTGATACCCAACGGTATGGATATTTGCCAAGGTATGTCCCGTTTAAAAAAGCAGGACAAATTCAACCAGTCAGTTACTGCCTGTCAGTTTATTCTCAATCATCAACATTATGATGTTGTCATTGATGGTGCTATCATGTAGCAGTTACTCAACAATAACTTGCTTACTGGTGTTCAGTTTACTACTTCCAGACCCAGTTAGCTCCTGGCTTCATTAATGCCTTGGTCCAAACATGGACAAAAGAAATAAACTCCAGGAAAAATGAGGGTGACTGCATTTGACATCATGGAAGCAGCTGTCTGATTGTGGCATCAAGGAACACCAGCAAAATTAGAATCAATGGGAATCATGAGAAAAGTCTCTGCTGATTAGGGTTGTGCAAAACTGCATATCTCCGAGTTATAAAGCAAGTGGCTGTGTTTGTTGGAGGGCAAAAATCTCTGCCACAGGACATCTTTGCAGTGGTTTCTCAGGAAAATGTCCCAGGCTCAACCATCTTCAGCTACTTCATCAAAAGCCTTCCCTCCAATATAATGTTGGGGTTGTGGTGCAGTTCATGTGGTTCAAGGCAGCTAAGCACCACCTTCTCAAGGGCAACTAGGAATGAGCATTATAAGGGATGAGCAATAATAATTGCACAGCCAGTGATGCCACACACATTCCTGTATTGATGGTTTAAAAATGGAAAAACTGAATACAAAAGCAGAGTAAAACTCCCTCAACCATTCCAATAAAATGTGCTTTCATTCTATTCTCAGCAGAGTAGGGTTAAGGCACATTGGGAGCAGTGTGCATTCCCTTCACTTCAGTTCTAGTTAATGTTATAGTTTCTCCCTGACTGAGTTGTCAATTTCATCAATTTGGATTTCCAGCACAAAG
Source organism: Rhincodon typus (assembly GCF_021869965.1). Taxonomy (NCBI): domain Eukaryota; kingdom Metazoa; phylum Chordata; class Chondrichthyes; order Orectolobiformes; family Rhincodontidae; genus Rhincodon; species Rhincodon typus. The sequence continues at coordinate 84,970,041 of NC_063337.1, forward strand.
ATTTATCCAATAATATTGAGGATCAAGAATACTGGAATTTTCTGCCAATTGAATTTAATGTGGAAAATCAGGTGTATTATATTATGCTGTTGAGTGAACCTCTACAACAAGAACACAAATTCTGAGTTACCACATTAGACTAAACTGGAGTTGAATGGTGAACGGCTTTCTGTTGTAAACTTGTTTTCTGAATTCTATGAACTGGATGGAAAGTGCCTAAATAATTTTGATTAAAGATCGATAAACCTGAGAGAAATTAAGGGAATATTTTATGAACAAGAGCTGTATTTAAATGACATATTTATCAGTCTGAACTGGTCAGGGTAGTGCGCTAACCTACTATACTTCAACTAATATGTATCTTTTGATAAATGTTGATGGCCTGCACTAGAGTACACACAGCTTCATTTCAAATTTTATAGGTGACATTTTTAAATGTTCTTTCATAAGAGGTGGGCACTGCTGGCTGGGCCAGGGATTTACTGTTGATCGCAAGTTGCCGTTGAGAAGGTGGTGATGAGGTGCCTTCTTGAACTGCTGCAGATGTTTTGTGTAGGGACACACACCACAGTGCTATTAGAAAGGGAGTTCCAAGATTTTGACAAAGCGACAGTGAAGGAACACCAACATATTTCAAAGTCAACATGGTGAAAGACTTGGAGGTGTACTTGTAGGTGATGGTATTCCCACATATCTGCTGCCCGTGTTCTTCTAAGTGGTGGTGTCAGAAGGTTGGGAGATACTGTTGAAGAAGCCTTGGGAATTGATGAGTTGCTAGTTATTTTTCATTCTAAGCTTCAAAATTTAATTCCACTGCACACTTATTTCTTTCATTGTTGTAACATTTACTAATTGTTTATCATCCCCACCCACACTGCACCCCACCCACCCACTGCCCTTTCTCCTCCAGTGGAACATCCCTTGATTTTTCCTCAATTTTGGGCCTTCTCCAGAAGGCAAATAGTTGACCCTGGCAGAGTGGGCACAGAGGTCTCAGATCACCTTGACAGAGATCACCCTGATGGATTGCACACTGTGATCTCCTTGGTGGAGTGGACACAAGGGGTCATCCTGACGGAATCATCACAGAGGCATGAGAGAATGATCAGAAGGAAGGCTGTTATGGCCACTGGAAATGGAAATGAGGGAAGCTCTCAGGAAAAACATTAAAAATACATGCTGAAATTTGTTTAGTTTTGTTTATATTATGACTTGTTGGAAGCTTTTTTTGATGCTTAGATGCCTGCATGCACAGATTTCATAAAATGTGATTGTTTTCAACCATTCTTGTTCACTTCCATAAATGTAACAAGCTGTGATTGTTTTCAAACAAGTGGCTGCTTGACCATAGCCATTTAGAATCAGGACTCATTCCAAATTGCACTATTCTGATATCCATTGATGCCTACCACTGTTTTGAGCATTCTACAGCACAATCACATAATCTTTTCTGCAAAGGACTGTAGTTGAAAAAAGGGATTTATGCATGGAGCCAAAACGCATGGCTTATAAACTCAGTAAGCACTTCCAATCCATTTTCATCAAGGAAGAACTTGATGCCAAAATCTTAGTAAAGCAGGAGGAAGATTGGACACCACACTATAATGAATCTTTATAAAATCCTGATTCATTCTCAATTAGAATATTGTGTCCAATTCTGAGTACCAAACTTTAGGGTGTGCAGTAAAGGGGATGCAGAAAACATTTGTAAAAACGGTTGCAGGTAGTCAGTTCCCCAGAATATCAGAGTCAAGTTTATTAATCACCAATAACTGCATTTTCATGTTAGTATTTGTAAAACACAGGATCTGTTTAGACTTTAGCATTCTACATTTCTTCAGAAAGTCCACTTGGAACTACCAGCAGCAAATCATTATATGCCATCTCCCCCACAGATAGCATTTTTAAGTTTGAGCCCTGTTCCTTGCTGCAAGATACAAGTTTCACAACCATCCAGTACAGTACGGTTGCTGGAATGTGCTTTAGTGGAGCCAGGGGACAATCCTGTGAGTGGACTTTGGAGGTACAGCAAAGATCCACTGGACCTGTATTATTGAAAAAGTGTTGCAGCCTACATTCTGAAACTTTTTCTTCAATTCCAGCCATATCCAATTATACCATTTAGTATAGCAAGGTAGCTATTGACAAGTTTCATATCAGCCACTGATATTTTTAGCCTGTTGCCAGTATGCTTCTGAATGAAGTATCCCTCCATTGATGATGGCTGCATAAAATAGAGGCTGACAGAAGACAGACCTTTTTAAGGTACTGTTTATTGCTGTCCGAAGGTTCGCAATCTTTTGTAGCAAACTGAGAGCTAAGTGCAGTGCAGCACAATATCAACAAGAGACTATAGAAGCTATTTGTGATGCATGGAGAAAAGCTCTGGGTTAACTAATTTATTCCAGTTAATTACTTGAAGATTAGAGTCATAGAGATTCTATGCCCAGAACATATTACAGGAGAAAAAACTGATGGTGATAACTTGTCTGTGTTTGGACACTGTATTAAAAACACTTTACCTATGTCCTGTTGTCAGTGAGGTTGACAACAGGACACTAAATTCAGTCTGTGGTTCAACCCAATTTTATTAACAATATATTTCTTATGTTATGGACCAGACCAATGCCCCTCAAAACATATCAATGAGATAGTCTATACCCTAACTCTTATCTTATTTAACGGCAAATGTAAGATGCTGCGTTCCAGGTTGGTCAAATTACTAGGTTAAGCAAAACACATCTTATTCTGACACCACAATTAAAATACAAAGAAACAAAGAAGAATTGGCATAACTTTAACGCCATGGAAATACTTAACAAAATAATATATTATTTAACTCCTACTCATCAACTCTTCCAATATGGCTCCATCCCATAAACACACACTTGGCAAAGGCAAATTAAGTAAAACAGATTTTCCCACACTTGCTATCTCCCCCAGTCCAGGAGAGGGAACACTGACAGAATGAATCCAGCAGCAGAGAGAGAACTCAAGCTTTTACAGCAGCAGAGAGAGAGCGCTCGATCTAGCAGCTTCAACTCCAAAACCCCAACTTCAACAACTGAAAGCAAAACTAAAACTCTGGGCCTGTGTGAGCCTCATTTTACCCACTCATGCTACTTTTGTCTAATTTAGAAAAAACCAAAGCTGTTTACTCTGCTTTCCATGGAGCAGATATCTTGGCACCTAGTTTATAACACCCACCTTCAAGAGAACCAAGACAGTCAAATATCTCATAAAGGCACATATTATCACACTTATTAAAAGCACTATGTGATCATTTCCCAAATTCCTGCAATATTTACTCTTTACCTAGCTTTCTCCATCTAAGAATCAATGTTACCCACACAATCCACATGTTTTGAGTTGGCCATTGGAATCTCCTTCCTCTCCAAAGATAGGTTTCACAGGTCAGAGCAGAGCAGAGCAGAGCAGAGCAGAGCAGAGCTTCTCCTGTGTCTTCTTGAGTTGTCAAACAGTCTTCTGCCATGAATTTTGTTGTGAATCTTCGCTGAGAGGGTGGTGTTTTTATGCCCCTCACCCAGACCTTCCAGAAGGTTCTGTAGCCTTTGGCCAATGGGGTCATGAGATGGTTTCAAATCATCCAATGGGATTGCACCAACACTCTTCACTGTTGTCATGTGGGAGGTGTAAAGTACACATTCTCAGGCAGTCAACATGCCAGAAAGTCAGACTTCTCTAATATGCAACTCTCAGGCTGGTTGTAACTGGATCACCTTGAACCTTTGTAACCTCTTTGACCTTGGTTTCCACTTTTCTCTGCGGCCGACAGTTGTTAGCTACTGTTTAATTTAGTTTGGTGAGTTTTCTGTCAGGCTGGATTTCTCTGGCTGTGGTTTAATTTAGAATATCCAACTTTAGGCTTGTGGTTGCTTGACCACTAACTTAAGTTTATAAAAGTTTCAACCATCTGTTTAGAAGAACATGTGCAAGCTCAGAGTAAAAAAAAAGTTGGAAAACTAAACTGAAGGTATGGAATGAGGAAGAGGAAAATAGAAAGTAACAGATATGTGGAGAGTTGAGGGGGTTGGTGAAGGAAGACATGAACTGGGGGAAAGGAGAGAAAGCTAGGAGGACAAAGGGGGTGGAATGCTGGAGGAAGTGAGGTGGAGAGCAGTGAACCAGGGGATGCAGAATGTTGAAGAGTGCAAAGTAGGAACGAAAAAGGAGAGCATACTGGAATGGAGTAGGTTGGAGAGGAGGGAACTGGAAAGGACATGAGGAACAGGGAAAGGGAGAAGGCAGAGAGAGAGGAGAAAGTGAGTAGGAGAAGAGGACCATAACAATACAATATCATATTATAATAACTAATTATGGCAATCATAATAACCAGTATGAAACCAGTAACACAACAATGGTCACTATTTATTTGTTTACCTTAACTGGGACTTAGAAAAGTATGAGTTATTCTTTTTCTTGTGAAACAATGAGAGCTTGCGGGTGGGATTGGGCACATTTGATCTCTGAGTTTTCCTTCTCTCAATGGCCTCTGGCTGATCAAGCTTTTATTTCAGCTTGCTTTCTCTTTTACTGATTTCCAATGATTTCCATTGAACACTGTTCAGCATTTTAAAGGAAAACATATATTTGCAATTGATGTACTTGGAGCACCATGGGATTTCACTTCATGGTCATTATTTTCAAAGATCATTGATCATTGATTACAAACAATGACTGAATGAATGCTTTGGAACAGACTTTGAATGCAGTTTGACATAAATCTTTGCAAATGACTGTTGAGCTCAGAATAATGTCAGTTTTCTTCTGGTAGAGATTAGCTATGCTTAAACCCCTTACTAGCCTTTTGCTATTTACATACCTACAGAAGACTTCATATTATTTCTTTTCATTTTAGCTGCCAGTCTTTTCTCATACTATCTCTTGGCTTCTCTTATTTCTTTTTCCACTTCCTCTCTTGATTTTCTATATTCATCCTGGTTCTCAAGTGACATTTGTCATACATGCCTTTTTTAAATCTTCTTGCTTTCTGTCTGTTTTGTTATCCAAGGAGTTATAGCTTTTTTATCCCATCTTTCCCCATTGGAATTCTTTGAGGAAAGTACTTCAACCGTACCCAAATCATGTCATCTTTAAAAGCACCCAATTAGTCAACTACAGTTTTGCATTTTGATTCTGAAGTGAGTACATTTGTTAAGATAAATATCCATGGCTGTTGACGAACTATAATTCATTGAAGGTTACTCCTTGACCTACTGAAAATTGCTGACCTTTCTAATCAATGAACTATTCACAAACGGGTGTTGCAGACTAGCATATTCCAAGGTCACTACTGAGGGAATCAAAATGTTTGGGAAGCTCAACGGGGAAAAGTCACTTGCTAAGACTCTCCCACCATTGTAGAATGAGAGGCCTGAACTTGCACAAGACTCCTAAGCCTATATGCATCAAAGAATGTTTGATATGAGATATAAATGTAAGTTGTGCATATAACGTGCAAATTTTAGTGTAGTGAGATATCTCAAAGTGCCATATTTTTAACTGAAATAAACTAAACTCTATTGCACTTTGTGTAACGTTGATTTTTTACTATTATATGATGTACTTGTGTAAATGTTATCAATAATGTACAATTTTCAAGATAAAGAAAGTAATTGAGCATTAGAGGGACCAAGAGGTTGAATGGAGATATATTGGGTCTGGTGTTAATTCAAAGCATTGCAAAACATGGGTTCTCACATCACTTGTTTTCAGTATGCTTGATAGTCAGATTTGGACCTGATTCCAGGCCTTCTACATCATGTACATATTAACTGGCTTATATTGATGAAACATGATCAATATAATCCTACAATCTTTATTTCAGTGAGGCTTTATGTATCTGAGTTGTACTTTGTTATAAACTATAAGAACAAATTGCCACAAACTGTCTCAGGAAGTCTAAAACTTGAATGAAATGATAGAAAAATGTTAAAATGATATTTTTACCATTTGTTTAGAGATACAGTCCATCAAATATATTTTGATTACTCAACAGCTTCTCTTGCACATAATTTATTCATTTGTGTGGTCTGGGACTAATTTTCTGCTCTACTTAGTCTGTAGAACTGCCTCAGTTAATGCACAGAAAACTATATATTTTAATAATGAGTCTTTTGGCAAGCTTATTTTGTCTCAAATAAATTGTTAGTTCTATGATTTAAATATATATATTTTAAAGCTTTCAGGCGTCATAGTGGGATGTTAGAGAGGTGGAAGTATTGCATTATTGACAAATGAAACCATCACTGCAGTAATGAAGGAAGTTTCCACAAAGGGTTGGGAGGTTATGTTGATGATGTACAGGACATTGGGTAGGCCACTTTTTGGAATACTGTGTGCAGTTCTGGTCTCCCTGCTATAGGAAGGATGTTGTGAAACTTGAAAGGGTTCAGAAAAGATTTACAAGGATGTTGCCAGGGCTGGAGGATTTTAGCTATAGGGAGAGGCTGAATAGGCTGGGGCTATTTTCCCTAGAGCATTGGAGGCTGAGGAGTGACCGTATACGGGCTTATAAAATCCTGAGGGGTATGGATAGGGTAAATAGACAAGGTCTTTTCCCCTGGGAATGGGGGGTCCAAAACTAGAGGGCAAAGGTTTAAGGTGAGAGGGGAAAGGTTTAAAAGGGGCGTAAGTAGCAACTTTTTCACACAGAAGGTGGTGTGTGTAAGTTGCCAGAGGAAGTGGTAGAGGCTAGTACAATTACAGCATTTAAAAGGCATCTGGATGAGTACATGAATACGAAGGGTTTAGAGGGGTATGGACCAAATGCTGGCAAATGGGACTACATTTATCCAGGATATCTGGTCGGCATGGACGAGTTGAACCAAAGGGTCTGTTTCTGTGCTGTACATCTCTATGACTCTATGACTCTACAAATGAGGCCATCTGGGTAGAGCTCGGAAATAAAAAAAAGGGTGATTAGTTTGCTCAGCTTGTACTATAGGTTTCCCAATGGGCAGAGGGAGATAGAGAAGCAGATATGTAGGCAAATCAGAGAAAGATGTGAGAAAAATAAGGTTAAAGTTGGAGGGGATTTCAGCTTTGTTAACATTAACTGGAATTATCTTAGTGTGAGAGGATTAGATGGGGTAGAAAATTTAAAGTACACCCAGCAGGGCTTTTTGTACCATACATAAATAGTCCTTCCAGAGATGGGGCAGCGCTTGACCTGATCATAGGGAGTGAAGCTGATCAAATAGTTGAAATTTCAGCAGGTGTGTTTTTGGGGATTCTGACCATAACTCAGTAAGTTTCAAAGTCATTATGGAAAGGGTTAAAGGATAGCGCATAAGTTAAGTATCTAGACTGGGGGAAGGCCAATTTTAATGTCATTAGACAGGACCTGGCAAACATAGCCTGGGAGCAGCTACTTGCAGGTAAGTTTATATTTGGAAAGTGGGAATTGTTAAAAGTAGTATTGTGAGAATTCAGGGCCATGAGCACAGGGCAAGGGCAGTAAGTCCAAGGGACTCTGGAGCAAGGAATGTTGTGTATTTGATAAAGAAAAAGAAGGAAGCAAATTTCAGGTACAGTGCATTCAGAATGGGGGAGGCTCATCAGAAGTGCTGAAAAAGCTCCAGCCACCTCCTCTTTACCATGGACGTGCAATTGCTTTACGCATCCGTCCCCCATCCTGATGGTCTTAGGGCCCTCCACTTCTTCCTGGAGCAAAGTCTGAACTGTCCCCACCTACCACCACCCTCCTCCGCTTGGCCGAGCTTGTCCTCACCCTCAACAACTTCTCCTTTAACTCCTCTCACTTTCTGTCTCTTCCTGGGACATTCCTTGTTCCAATCCTATCCTGGCCCTCACCCAGAACTGTTTCTCCGATATAGCAATGATATCATTGGTGCTGCTTCCCTCTCTTTTCCGAAATTGGAAATGTTCATTGATTTCGCTTCCAATTTCCACCCTGCCCTCACTTTCACCTGGTCTATCTCTGAATCCTCCCTTCCCTTCCTCAACATCTCTGTTTCCATTTCTGGGGATGGACTGGCCACTAATATCCACATTAAACTCACCAGCTCCCACAGCTACCTGGACTATAAATCCTCACACCCCACTTCCTGTAAAGACTCCATCCCATTCTCTCAGTTCCTCCGTCTCCGTTGCATATGTTCAGATGAGGCCAACTTCAACAAGGCAGCATCCAAAATATTCACCTTCTTCCTCAACCAAGGATTCCCCAGCACCGTTGTCAACAGGGCCCTCAACCAGGTCCGACCCATCTTCAACACTTCCGCCCTCACCCCCTTCTCTTCCCTTCCGTAACAGCAATAGGGTTCCCCTTGTCCTTACTTAACATCTCCCCACGATCCACATCCAGAAGATCATCAGACGCCATTTCCACGACCTCTGGCAAGATGCCACCACCAGACATATATTCACCTCCCATGCCTTATCCACCTTCTGCAGGGACCGTTCCCTCTGGGACATCCTGGTCCACTCTTCCTTCACTCCCAACACTGCCCCACAGCCCCACAGCACCTTCCCCTGCAACCGCCGAAGGTGTAACACCTGCCTATTTACCTCCTCCCTCCTCAATATCCAAGGGCCCAAACATACCTTCAAGGTGAAGCAGCACTTCACATGCACTTCCCAGAATTTAGTCCACTGCATTCACTGCTCACAATGTGGTCTCCTCTAAATTGGGGAAACGAATCGCAGTAGCCACTTCGCAGAACATCTATGTTCGGCTCGCAAAAAAGACTCTGAGCTTCCATCAGCCTGCCACTTCAACACACCACCCTGTTCCCTGGTCAACATCTCTGTCTCAGGCTTGCTGCAGTGTTGCAGTGAAGCTCAACGCAAGCTGGAAGAACAACACCTCATTTTCCACTTGGGGACCCTGCAGCCCTCTGGACTGAATATTGAGTTCATTAATTTTAGGGCTTAAACTCTCCCATGCTTTAGTCCCTACCCCACACACCAGGCCTTATTATCAAATAGCCTGCCGTTACACAGTACCTATTGTTAGTCACTAACAGTCCCTATTACAGCTATTCACCTTCCTAGCCAGATGATTATCAACTCCTTTGTATACCCAATTGTTCTTCCCTCTCTTTGGGGTCTATCTCCACCTATTGTTTATTTCTTACCCCCTCCCTCCATTCTATCTTCTGCATACAAACTGACATTTTCCTGGCTACCATCAGTTCTGAGGAAGGGTCCCCGGACCCAAAACGTTAACTTTGATTTTTCTTCACTGATGCTGCCAGACCTACTGAGCTTTTCCAGTAACTTCTGTTTTTGATCCTGATTTACAGCATCCACAGTTCTTTTGGTTTTTATTTACCAGAAGACACTAGTTTATTTTGAGGAGTAAGTGGTTTAGAGGAGATCTGAAAAAAAAGTTTCACCCAGAGGGTAGTAGAAACATGGAAAGTGCTGTCTGAGAAGGTGGTGGAGGCAGGTACTCTCACAACATTTAAAAAGCATCTGGACAAACATTTAAAATGCCAGCTATGGACCAAATGCAGGGAAATGAGATTAGCGTAATTTGGTGTTTATTGGTTGTCTTAGATATGGTGGGCCAAAGGGGCCTGTTTCTAAGCTGTATGACTTGATTGCAAGGAAGCGTGTCTAATAGCTAGATGTTTTGCAGTATTTCAAGAGTCAAAAACAAAAATATTTATAACCTGAAGTCTCAATTGGTGCAATTTGCCTGCATTTCCGCATTGGTGCAAAGTAGATTGGTGGTAGAAATATGATGCTAGAAATCCAGAGTGAATCCTGATGTTAATCAGAAATGGAATAGAATGAGGTCCAGTCAGAAAAGCTGTCTCTAATCACTCGGGCTTAACACCACATACAGGATACTTCTAATTGCAGTATTAAACTAGGTTAATCAAATTGTTCAATGGGTTAGTTATACCTCCTGGGCACTCTGTAAATTTAGGCTGAGCCTTTTCTTAAAAAAAAAGCAACTGCTCCTTGAAACCAAATTTCCTGCCTGCAGTGTAAGTTTGCTAACTGGTGTTTGGGACCCCTATGCATTCCCACGCTGAGGTTTCTTATGGCGGTCACATCTTTTAAAAGGGGTCTTAAAGTTATAATTTGCCTTATGTACCTCAGGATCTCTGAGTGGTCAGTGCAATGTTACCACAGCAAAAGGGGTCAAGAAGCTAGAAATATTAACTTACTCTGCAAGAACGTCATAAACTGTATGCTATTGCTAGTAATTGTTTTAACTCTCTTTTGACATAATATTAGGTTGGTGGTCAAATGTCTGAGTCCAGGGTAAACCATTTCAAGAGGATGAATTATGTACTTCCTGTGTTTGCAAAAGTCTACACTGTGGTAATCCCGGAGCCTTAAACTGACCTCACAGGCTTACCATTGGTCAATATTTAAGGTAGTCTGCTTTCCCACATCAATTGCAAAGCAAACAGATACTTTGATTTCTGATTGGATTCTCCATGATGATGCCACCAACCCTTTATTCCCCATCTGCAACACTTGTGTAATTAATAACTGAAAATTGTTCGAAAGAAAATGAAAAAGGCACACTGATACTAATCCCCCGATGGTGTAACTGGCCACCTTCTGCATTCACTACATTAACCACTTCAACTTCCTGTACCTAAGTGGAAAGCCAACAGGCCTATAATTCCCTATTGGAGTGATTCTCAACTGTCATTCAGATAGCATCCTACTTTATCTAACAATTTTGCAATTCATGAACAAAGGTCTTCAAAGCAAATGATGAGTAAACACTTTTTATCTTGAGTGCACTTATTATTTTTTTACCAGGCTGCTTAAGCTTATCAAATGTAAACGTAAATTGTGCATATAAACTGGAGATTAATCCCCGAGAAGTCCAGGACAATGGTTGGCAACCCCCTGCCAACACCATTTGAGCTAGCTGCCAATTATTTTGTGGCTGCAGTTCAACTCTTTTTTTTCCCTCAATGCCTGCAAGGAAAAAAAAAATTACAGTCTTATAAAAGTTACCTATTTAAGACACAGTAGAAATTTGACCTTTAAGACTTACAAAATTGCCAGGATGTTTGGGTTGAGAAATAAGCTCCTTGACCATGTGTAACAGATTTATAAGATGTCAAACTTTTAGATGGATCATATGGGATGACCCCTTTTAAAACTTTCTTGCTCTCTCTCTTTCCTGGGATTCTCTCAGTATCTGTTGCAATGAAAACCAGGGAGAGTGAATAAATTCCCTGCTTTTCACTTCTGACATCATTTACAATCATGCTTGTGTTTTTTAACAGTTGTGTTTTCAATCCAATTTCTACTCATTCATGTTAAAAGCTTTATGAAGAAATAAACCACGCAGGTAACCACAAGGAGCTTGTTTTACTATAAAATCACTCAAATGAAGTATAAAACTTACTAAAAAAAAACTGTTCCCAATCCTGTGACATACAGACACACTATCATGCATGAGGGAAGAGTGTTGAAAAAGTTAAAACCTATAAGCAAATTAATTACACATTTAAAAGATTTTTTGTGGTCTTGAAGCCCAATGGTTGTGGCTAAGCTGAATGCTTGTTTCTCTGGAGACAATCTCTTTAAAATTGCAGTCTATCATCTTCCTGAGTGGCTGCTATGGTATTATTCTATTCTATATGCTAATAAGGGTGCTATTTTTAAATTATCTATCTCTGTGATGTATTCCAACTTGTAACAGAGATAGGGTCCGAATTTGAAAAACACTGTGATTCCATCCTGCAGGCCTCCTTGAACGTCCTTCTGTAACCAACAGACAGACAAGGGAAGTTTTGGTCAGCTGATTGCTGACTGATGGCCCAAAATAGGGACTAGCATTGCTAATGAAGGAGATCCAATCTCCTTTTGTCATAACTATCAAGATACCATTCAAATAGATTGGGGATTCTTCAGCATTCTTTTGCATAATATATTCTGGTAGATTTCTTTCATCTCTGGTAGTTTTTGCAGACTAGTTGACTGCTGCTTTACTGCCCTTTCTCTTTAACCAGATAGTTCAAACAATGATAACGTACAATTCTATGGGGATTTTCCAGATATGTATTCTATTTATCCATATTGCAGGTTTTTAGAAATTTGGCTGTCTTGTGGGTCAGGAGACCTCTGAAGCCATTTGAAAACATTGTCCTGTTTTATTTAAAATGGTTTTCTTTCAAATTAAAATCCTAGATATTAAATCAGTCAATGAGATTAAAGATTAATAGTCCATATATTGCAACTTCATTATAACACAGCTTTTTTTATTGTCTTATGGGATGTGGGCATCGCTGTCTGGTCAGCAATTACTGTTTGTCTCTAGTTGTCCTTGAAAAGGTTGTGACAGGCATTTCTTTTGGTGTGGATAGTTTTCATGTTTATGTACCCTCTACTACATCATGTTCCATGCACTAATTTTGGTCTACTGTTGCTCAATTTTTGTAATTTGTTTTCCAGCAATACATTACAAATTTATTCCCAATTGCCGCTAGCGAAAACTTTGCACTTCTGAAGAAATGAGATGAAGATTCTTTGGAGTGGGGAGAATTTCAAGTGCAATGCTAATTCGAAGGAGCAGGAAGTTGCTACAAAGGGTAGGTACAACTACTCATGAGGTGTTGTGGCCAAATCAATAACAACTTTTTTTAATTTCAAAATATACTTTACTCAGAAAAGATATCCTTACACATATACATAGTCATAAACGCAGTTCAGTTCTGTACAGTAGCATATCAAATAAACAAGCAAACATTGGAGTTTGACTCTATTCAAACAAACCAAACCCAGGACTTACTTTGACATGCTTCTTCACATCTACCTGAACATCTCAAGAGCCAATCCTTCTTTGATGCCTGTACCTCATAAGACACATTGACTGCACATTGATCAACAGGTACAATGTGAATCCTCCAGGGGTATTGAATATTCATACACCACCTCATTCTCTCCACCTGTTTAGGAGACATGAATCACATAAGGCAGGGTGCAGAACATGAATATATCAATTAAATGCCAATGCCATATTTGCAAGGGACAGCCTCCTGATATTTCATTCGGTTCTGTTCTTTGAAAGAGTCATTTATGTTTGCTATTGGGCATTGGGGTTCCTGATCATAAATTCCAAAGCCAATAATAACATGAAGAGTTTACAGTGAATAAGTGTTCAGATAATGGACATAGAATCATTATTGTGCACCTCAATGGCCAGTATTCTGAAGCTGCCACAATGTCAATGGAGGTTTGGAAGGAAGAGATATGACAGACAAGGTGGATCAAAATAACCAGTAAATAAATCCAAAAGGAGTAAGATAAAATCATGATAATGACCTAATGATGTATCAATAACCAATAGTTATTGTTATCAGGTTCTGGAGGTAGCAATAATTCTGATACTTAACATGGTGTAAAACTATGAACCAGAAAGTGAATGGAATGATTAATTATTTAACTAGATCGCTTGACTATAAGTTGGAAGGTGCCTTACTCAGCTTCCACAAGGCTGTGCTCAAATTTATAGAGTCATACAGCAGAAAGACAGACCCTTTGGTCCAGCTCATCTGTGCCATCCAGACATCCCAATTTGACCTAGCCCCATTTGCCAGCATTTGGTCCATATCCCTCTAAACCCTTCCTATTCATATACCCATTCAGATGCCTTTTAAATCTTGTAATTGTACTCACCTCCACCACTTCCAAAGGCAACTCACTCCATATACGTACCATCCTCTGTGTGAAAAGGTTACTCCTCAGGTCCTTTGTAAGTCTTTCCCCTCTCACCTTAAACCTATCTCCCTTCCTCAGAAATGGGGGGGAAGGGAGCTCAGAAGTAGAGAGAAGGGAGTTGGGACAGGGGAAGGTAGGTGGGATGGTAATAGATGAGTGCAGGTAGCGAGTGGTGGGGATTGATCAGTGAGGTGGGAGGAACAGTTAGTGGAAGAGATGTTGGACAAGTTGTGTCAGTTGTAAAATCCACATTTAGGCCATTGGGCTGTAGGGTTCCAAGGTAAAATATGAGGTGCTGCTCCTCCAGTTTCTGTTTGGCATCATTGTGACACTGGAGGAGGCCCAGGATGGACATGTCACCCAGGGAGTGGGTGGGGGAGTTGAAATGGTTCGTGACTGGAAGGTGTGGTCATTTGTTGTGTACAGAGCGCAACCTGTCCATCTTCTCTCCCATCTATCTGCTCCTCCCATCTCACTGACCAATCCCCACCACTCCATACCTGCACTCACCTATCACCATCCCACCTACCTTCCCAGCCCCACCCCTCCTCTCTCTATCTACTTCTGAGCTCCCAGGCCCCCGCCATTTCTGAAGATGGGTCCTGACCCAAAATGTCAACTTTCCTGTTCCTCTTATGCTGCCTGGCCTGCTGTGTTCCTCCGGCTCCACACAGTGTTATCGTCAGACCATTCAGCCTCTTCATACAGCACAGAACCTCCAGTCCTGGCAACATTGTTGTAAATCCTTTCTGAACCCTCTCAGTTTTAGCAACATCTTTCCAATAGAAGGACAGCCACAATTGTATGCAGTATTCCAAGAGTGGCCTCACCAATGTCCTGTACAGCTGCAACATGAAATCCCAACTATGCATCTACATCCCCTAAGTCACTTTTCTCAGCAACACTCCACAGGGCCCTACCATTAACTGTATAAGTCTTGCCCTGGTTTGCCTTACCAGATTGCAACACCTCACCTACATCTAAATTAAACTCCATCTGCCACTCCTCAGCCCATTAGCCCATCTAATCCCATCGTACTCTGAGATAATTTTCTTCACTGTCCACAACAGCACCTATTTTGGTATCATCTGCAAATTTACTAGCCATGCCTCCTATATTCACATTCAAATCAAACGGCAATGCAGAAGCATGCAAACAAAGCACAGAGGTGAAATAAGGCTGATCCCTAATATCAAAGGATTACAGTGCAAGGTCACATTAGCTTTGGCAAGAGACAACTGAGAGGAAACTGCTTGAAAATCTGCATGCTATCAAATTTTACAGATAAAATAAAATTTTGTCCACCTTTAATGTGATAAAACACCTCAAGATATACTTAGGAATGGTTACTGCACATAATTTGCCTACAGTCAATATGAGGAAACATTAAGAGTCCAAGACCCTAGAACCAGGGTTCACAGTCTTAGGATATGGGATAGGCCATTAATGGCCATGAGGGTAATGAACCTTGAAATTCTCTATCATAGAATACTGTGGAGGCCAAGTCACTGAATATATTCAAGAAAGAGATAGATTATTTTTTAGATGTTAAAGGAATCGGGGGAATGGGGAGAACATGAGAAAATGGCATCAAGGTACAGAATCAGTCATGATCATATTGAATGATTGAGTAGCCTCAAAGGGCCAAACGATCTACTCCTGCTCCTAGCTTCTATGGATCTAAAAAAAATTAATGAGGTAAATTTTAAGGAGCATCTAAATGAAGAAAGGTGGACAGATTTAGTGAGAGATTTTCCTGAACTTAGGACCTGGGTAGCTGAAGGCTCAGACAGCAATGGTGGAGTTGAAGTTGAATAAGTTGGGGAAGTACAAAAGACTACTGCTGGACACACAGGGAGGTCACGAAGAGACCAAGACTGAAAGTGATTACAGAGGTATGGAGTGGTGAGACTATGGATGGATTTGAAAACAAGGGGTAGAATTTTAAAATTTAGGCATTGCTCGAACTTAAGTAATTAAAGGTCAATGAGAACAAGTGTGATGAGTGAACAACACCTGTACTAACAGTTACACAGATGGGTTGGGAGATGAACAGCAGATCAGGCAAAACCAGAGGAATGTTTCAAAGTGTTGTAGAATAATAAAACAAGGAACCATTAATTAAAATTAGTGGAGGCTCAACTAAGGACATTTTAGAGATAGTTTCATGACTCACAAAGTGATAAGCTTTTGGAAAAATTAAGTCTTTGATTTGGGACAATGGCAGTGAAAATCTTGGATTTAATCAAAAACTAGCAGGAACCTGGTGAAAAAGCTGGATTGTTACTTTGTGCTTGGTCCATCCAAGATGAAACAAATAATTGTCCCATGTACATCTCATTTTAATTCAACCAACTGGCTAAACCCCAAATGAAATCATTAACAAAATCTATTTTATGTACTTCCCTTTTCTAAAGAAAACAACTGCTAATGTAACTTGCGTGCAAATAGAATTGAAAGCACTTGAACGATTTTGGATACACGTTTTTTGTAAAATATTTGGTAAAAAGCACAATTATTACTTTTGTCCTATAGAGGTCGCTTTTATCTCATTATTTTGTTTCCGTCTGTCTTCAGAAAACAAACGGTGGCAAAAATATCCCGAATCGATTATTTTAGAAAAGCGCGTCTCGTAAATGATATTCGTTTCAAAAGTTTATTACCGTTTTCTGTTAAAAATAAGTTGTAAAACGTAATAAAAGATAAAAATGGGCAAAAAGTAATAACATCTTTCATTAAAAAAAACATTTTTCCAGTTGATTATAAACCGGACAGTCTAACAGGAATTTAAATCTTTAAAGTTGAGGTCTGGTAAACGTAAGAATGTTTTCATAATGAGAATATTGAAACGCAGACAATTTTCTTCAACAAACATGTAAACAGATTAACACAAAGTGATACCTTTGCCTCCTCCAACGAAAAGAAATGGATCAATGTTACTGCGTTAAGAGTGGATGCACTTTTCTAATAAATGCGCACTGACGAATGAGAAAAGAAGGACTTTGTATAATCAAGAAGGTATTGTCGAAAGGCTGAGAGGTGATTTCAAATGCAGCAGAGCTGTGTTTAGTATGATTAATTCTCCAGAAAGGTCGCTTTGTTGCAAGACGATAAAACGAAAGCAAAATCGATAAACTCTCTCATGTTTGTATACTGTTTTAATGCATTTGGATAGTGCTTGCCAGTGTCTCACTTCCTTTCACAAAACACTAAGACGGAGCGTTTGGACTCTGAAGGCTGCGAAAGCGAGACTCTCATTATGCATTGAATACACTTTTTGTTTAAATCATTACAGTTTAGCAATGTTCCTGTCACTTGCAAAACTGTCTGCATTAATATGCGCATTGTTCCCTTTGCATAAAGAACGAGTCAGCATTAATTCGATTGCACTCTGCTGTCCAGCTTTATAACTCAAATATACGGATCTTGATCTTTAGAGCCTGTATTTGGCCAATGAAGAAACAGTTCAGTAGTGTGTTCAACAAATGTCATTTTTATCCCGCGCCACTTGAAATCAGACTGATTAAGATTCTGAAAATTGCATGAAATGTTCAGAAATCTTTAGCGCACATTGTAAAAATCGTTCCTGGAAGTGTTTACGGGTCGTTCCAGCTATTCAAATGCAAATTAAAACCTTTCCATGCTTGAATGTCCCTGCCAGGGGGCTGCAATCAACCTCAGAAAGCACCGATTTTTAAAAAAAGTTTCTTTTGAAAACTTCTATCCGTTTAGTTCGAACGATCTGTCCCCGTTATCAGCCTACTCCAGGATTAAGTCAGTTGCATCCAGGAACCGACATCACAGGGACAACATCACAGAGCTGCGTAAATAGGATTAGAAAACAAATAGGTAACAGTCCGCGTATGCAATTAGCTCAAAATGATCATGCATCACATTTACATTGGAAATTAAATAAAACCTCCCTTTTTTAATAATAATAAAAGCGCAGGATATAGTTTCCGCATTTCGTTCAATTCCTCGTTTCTCCTCTTTGCCAGTGTGTGTGTGTGTCAGGTATGAATCATAGCTGTTCAGGGAGTTGCGGTAAATTTGAACATATCTGCTACCCAAGCAGCTGATGCATGCTGATGAAACTGACAAGCAGCGACCAGATTCTTCAGGGACGTGTCGAGACAAGATGGACCTGCTCACAAAATGTGCCGTTTTTTATTTGTTTGCTCGCTGATCTGCCACAATGCAGGAGAGGGGCGAATTAACATGTTCTTTTACTCTAGTCGCTTCCATTCAGGTTCTGTCTGGTGCCTTTGGAGCAATCACTTCTAAATCACTCTTAGTGTGCATTACGGGTTATTGGTTATTTGCAGTTTGCACTGTTTCCGTGAATCATTGATCAATTTAGCGATTTATTATCCAGTGTTTAATACACTGAGCCACATACTCGCAATGTGATTGGTTAATGTTTATTGCCTGTTCTGTCCCATATATAATGGCTACAAAGATTGTTAACAAATGCTGTACTTGGTCAATGGTTCGTGAATACATTTTGATCTCAAGAGATGACCAAAATGTTGTCTTACATGGGCCAATAGATAGCTGTGATTTACTTATTAATTAAAGATGAAAGGGATTTATTGACCGAAAATTCTTGCGCAGCGTGACTTAAAGGGATGGAGAATATGGTAGAACTGGAATTCCTGTTTCAGCAATAAAAGTGCGATGGAACCTCCATTAGGAGGAGCTTGTGGTGTGAATTCAAGTTTCGGTCAGTTTACAGTAGCTGTTCAGTACGGGCGCATCAACCCGGACTCAACCGTGTATGCTGTAGGTGTCAGTACGAGTGTTCACAAAATATTTGACTTCTTCTGCTGACTTAACCTCCTTCCTGAGTTCCTATCCGAGTCAGCATTAAGACCGTGCAGTCAACCTGATGTGCGTGGTACCTTTTACGGTAACCCAATAAGTCTGAACTTGTGATCACGTAATCCTAGTGAAATTAGTGAGAGAGGGAGAGAGAGAGACGATAGCAGTAACAAACGGCAGCGGTCTCAATCCGCACAATGCCGTCTCACTGGAGAAGTGTGTGTATTTGTGTTGGCGGGACAACTCCAAACAAGTCTGCGATCTTTCTGCACACTTTGGCTTCTCTCTCCAAGCCGCGTCTTTCCAATTTCTCGCCGCGTCTGAACTCATATTCTTCAAACGGTTTCTGATTCTGTAACAATTTACAGACAGAATAACTCCGCAACCTGAGAATTGGGCACGGCTGGGCAGGAAAAAGCCGGATGATTTGTTAGATTTTGCGGTTAATTGTGCGCGATTTTCGTTTTATTTACTGCTACTGCAGATTGTGAAACGTTGCCTGTTTATCAGACCTGCTTCAGTCTTCATCTACATATATCTGCGGTCAAAGCGGCTGCTTTTTTTTAATATCCCTTCCATATGAATTGAAATGCAAGTTCTTGAAGCGCCCTGACTTCAATTAAAAGCAAACACAATTACACTGGGTCGTGCCTGGAATACAAGTTCGACACTTGCATCTATTAATCATGAGATCCTGCTAGTCGCTATTTAAATGAATTTCAAGTTTGACTGTCAGCTGCATTGGGAGCTAAGCCCTGTTTATTCACAGCTCCTAATCTCACATATGTAGCCCTGTATCTAAGGTCAAACACAATCGTTTTTAATGGGATAAATAGAAACAAACTCTCCCCCAAACATGCCGTTATTAAAAGACGGTTTCTGGAAGTGTGTGGACCGGAGCAGAGACTTGTTGGAAAAGGGGGATATGTGCAACTCTGCTCACGGTCAGATCAGTACCTCAGGCGTGAAGCCCAATTCTCGGAGATGCTAGCCTTTTCTTCACTAATGGAAATGAGGGTTCCCAATACCTTAAATTGTGAGAATGTTGAATAAGCAATTTCTCCAGACCTCGGAGAATGTGCACTCGCCTCCCCCACCGCAAACCCCCACATTATATAGACAATTTTTACAAATCAGCTGTTTGCGCGTTCCTCCCGCTGCCCCCATAGAGATGAGCAACTGTGATTAGAACTCAGGATGTGTGAAAGGACGATAACAAAAGGACAAATGGAAGCCGTTGTTTCAGGGCCCCTGAATTTGAAATGATCTTATTGATCTGCTTTGCATCACGATCTGCCGCTTCCGCACTTAAAGGCTGGTCATTTTTTTATGTCAAATTTCAACGGTGTCAACCTTTTAAATAAAATGGGGAGGTGGGTAACTATCTTTCATTTAATGTATTAATCTTTGCGCCAGGAGTAATAATTGTTCCCATGCACCGAGGAACACCAGCACTTTACATGTCCCCTTAATCTTTGTGAATGTTTTGAAGGAGAAATAAAATAAAGGAAGAAGGCACCCATCTGTTTTATTTAGTCAGTTTGTCGTTTCGTTTGCTTCTTAAAACTTCCCCTAACCAACGTCTTTTCTTCCCCTGTAAGGATTTCAAGCAACTTTGGCGCACTCAATCATAGTGTTTTAGTTGAGTAATCTTAGCAAGATCAGAGAGCGGACCCGCATAATGGATGTTATAAATTCGACCCCGCTGCTGCTAATCACGTCTATGCTGTCTGATTCCTATTTCTGTATAGAATTCAGATTCGGGAATCGATCCTGTGTAGTTGTTCGCTCGAATTGAGTGTGTGAGTTCGTGGTTACAATATCCCTTGGCTAAGGTAGAATTTCCCAGCCGGAGAGCCAGTGGTGTAAAAAGCTGACCTGGTTCCTCTGCCCTGGTGTGTTTTTAATAACTTTGGTACTTCTTGTTGTTTTCATATAAAATTACAGAGGGCTCGGGGGCTGTGTACTGTTTTCTCGCCGGGTGTGAACGCAGATTTTCCAATTGCAGATGTAATCAGCAAAATTGATTACCCTATTACCAAAAACAAAGAGTCGATGGAGCTGAATGGGTAAAATCATCTGACCGATACATATTGGTGGTTTGGAAGTGACTAGAGTGCAGGATGTCTGAAAGGTCTCTGTAGGGACCCACATAAAAGACTCCTTTGCTGTATAGAGGGAGGCACGTTGTGTATGGAATCTGATGTAGCTGCAAAGTTGATCTCTTGACTTTGAACAATGATGCTGACAATGTACTGAAGGATGGACTTGCATTAGTTTATTGTGTGTGCGGAGGGGGGTGCGAGGGGGCGTTTTCAGTTTGATTGGTATGTTTTTTTTAAAGTGGGGGCAGGTTAATCGTGGTACTGCCTGGTTATCATATTCAACGGTGGGTGGATTTCTGCTGCCCTAAGTGATTGCTACTTGGCGAGTTGATCCCTCTGTGTTTCCACAAAATTGCAACTAACAGATCCGAGAAGTGATTTATTTGTAAACTCGGCCCGGCTCGGCTCCGCAACTCGCTCTCTCCTTGGCTGTGCGGAGCCAAAAGAAGCTGCTCGCTTGTCTCTCTCTCTCTCTCGGTGCGAGTGGATAGGGTGCTATTTGATTTATTCCTGGCTGGAAAGTTAATTGCTCCGCCCCCGGGATACCGTGTGACATGTCATTCCTCCTTTTGATGTTTATGTGTGTGTTATGTGTGTGTGTGTGTGTGTTTGTCCGACAGTCTTTCGCCTTCTCTCCGCTTCTCTCTACAAAAAAATAACAATAATAACAACTTCAACAGCCGAGTGGAGGAGCCGAGAGCAACTTTGATCAGTCACAAAACCCACCTTTTCTTTTAAATGAACGTGTGTTGATTCCTGTTCTTGTTCAAGAGGAGAAATACAGTGGGGATTTTTTTTTGTCTTTTTTTCTTTTCCCCCAATTTTTCTATGTTCCAGCAACCATGGCCGTTCCGGTTGCACTGATCCCACCAGCTCCGGTGAATCAGACCCCAATCTCGACCCCTTCATCCTCCTCATCTTCCTCCTCTTCATCCTCTCCTGCAATCACTTCCTCGACGGCCGGAGCTGCAGCGGGAGCAGGGCCAGGGACAGCGGGGACAGCACAGAGTTTATTCCGGGCGGACGGCGGCACGAAACCGGTTTATTCTACGCCGTCTCCGGTCGAGAACACGCCGCAGAACAACGAGTGCAGGATGGTGGAGCTGCGGGGGGCCAAGGTGGCCTCGTTCACCGTGGACGGACACGAGCTGATCTGCCTGCCCCAGGCCTTCGACCTCTTCCTCAAGCACCTGGTCGGCGGGCTGCACACCGTCTACACCAAGTTGAAGAGGCTGGATATAACGCCCGTGGTCTGCAATGTGGAGCAAGTGCGCATCCTGCGGGGCCTGGGCGCCATCCAGCCCGGGGTCAACCGCTGTAAACTCATCTCCAGGAAGGATTTCGAAATCCTCTACAACGACTGCACCAACGCCAGGTAAGAGAGAGAGAGTGTGTGTCCCGGGCTACGCTATCATCTGAGCGGGCAATGGTCAGTGAGGCGGGTAGGAGGGGGTGGGGGGTGGGGGTGTGGGGGGAGGTTGACAGAGAGGCTCCTAGTGACCAGAGAGAGACCAACACGGCCATCCAGGGCACAATTCGGGCTCAGGGATAGTGGACAATGAGCCCTCACTTCAACAACTCCCCGCAACTTGGCTTCCCTGGTAACTCTCTCGCCCTCCGCAGCAAACAAAAAAAACCTTTAACTCTTACGTTCCTAGCAGCAGAAATTTAAGTTCGGTTAAAGAGAAAAGCGAGAACATTTTTTTTTTGAAACGCTGATAAAAGTAACAGCTCTTTGTGCCCAGTTACAAAGGTTAAAGATGAGTTGTTCCCCTATCTTCCTCCTCATCTCACTTCTCCTCATTCTCCTCCTCATCCCTCCCCATCCTTCCTTCCTTATTTCCCCTTCTCATCGCCTCCCTCTTCATCTCCCCTTATCT
>NC_063337.1:84992545-85013007 GCF_021869965.1 Rhincodon typus
CCCCCTTATCTTTCCCCATCTGCTCCTCCTTATTTCCCCTTCTCATCTCCTCCCTCTTCATCTCCCCCATCTCACCGCCCTCACCTCCTCTCTTTCCCTGATCACCCTCCCCCCATCTCACCCCCCCATCCCCACTCTTTCCCTGATCATCCTCCCCCTTCCCTAGCCCACTACCCTTACACTCCCATAGCCTTACAACTCCTTTCCCCACCCCCACACCCCTTCACACACGCATGCCCTTACCCCATTAACTCACTTAAACCTCCAACCGGATGGTTTCAGTTTTAAGTGGCAAGTTTCCAAAGGTGAGTTCTCTCAAGTCCCAACCAACTGAACAGCTCTCGGGTAAACTCTCCCAAACTGTACGAAATACCACAAACACCCAACGGTTCAAGCAATTTATTCGTAACGCGCCACCTGTTCGGTAGCCCCTTGTTCCTGGTCGCCAATAACCTGTGCTGATGGCTAAAGTACCCTTACTGACATGTGTGTGTGTGTGTGTATGTGTGTGTACATATGAAAACCTAATTTCTTTATTCTGATTATATAAATCAACTGGAGCCCGCGCACCTCCCCTTTCTAATCCGACCTGCTGATCCGATCGGAAAGCTTTGCCCTAAAGTGAGGTGATCAGAGCCAATCCCACTAAAACAGCGTCCATGCCTTTGGTCTGATCAGAAAGTGCATTCAGGCCACAGGTTTCGGAGTGGGATCCACCTGAGTGGGTTTTCTGAAAACCTCGAACTGGCACTGAAAGAGATCATCTTCCGATACAAGAGAATGCTTCGGCAAAAAAAAACTGTTGTACGTAGGGCATGTTAATTGCACCCTGTTCTGGAGCTTTGCAATGTTCTCCCTTTCTATCAATTTGTATCGAGTTTAAAAGCAAATGACAACGTCTGTCCCTATTTTGTTCTCTAAACGGAGCTTTAAGCTAACGCTTTATAGTATCTCTCACGTATCCCAAAACAAATTTCCGAACAGTTTCTTAGAGAGGGTGTATGTGTCTGCAACTTTCTTCCCTTTTAAGAACAGGCAACATTAACTTTTAAGAAAGTACTTGTTAGAGGAAAACTCGCGAATCGCAGTTGTGCATTTTGCAATAATAAGCGTTGAAATGTTTCCTGTAATGTTCTCTACATTTTCTCTTGTCCTCCTAAAGTTTAACCTTACAAAAGAATTGTGTTTACCTAATGCTTGCACAATTACAAGTAACATCAGTTTCAAAGGAGATAAGGTGTAATTGGCAATACCTTTTGTTCACTTTACACCCATCTCCAACAGTAAGAGGCTTCCATGAATAAATGCTTAAACTAATAAAAAGCCATTGAGTATACCCTCACTTGCATGATGTGTTATAAAATAACAAGCTGTACCAGATGGCTGCCAACAATTGTGCTTTTACACCACCCATTAATAGTTTTACTTTGATCTTTTTTTTTGCTTTAGAATATATGGCACATCACTGAGTTCTTATGTACAATGTGCTCTTTAATGATCCATATCAATTTTAAAGAGAGTTCTGGCTATATCGCAACATTCACAGCTCCACATTGATAACTATCTCTTTGCCCTCATCAGGTTTCTGTTGATCTAAAGTGATTAAACAGTATCCATGTTTTCTTTTAAAAATATAAGCCAATTTTCAGAGTTTAAAGGAAAATTAGCATTAAAAATGATACTTTTCTATCTATTGCCTATTATCACTGAACCTGACGTTTTTTTTTTCATCTGAAGAACTTAATAGTAAATTGGAACATGTTGGTGCCTTTTTCTGACACAATGTAGTCCAGTATTCAGATGTATGATCTCATCCCATGGAATTGTTATTTTAAAATATGTTACCTTGATAACTCCTTGTTGAAAGATATCATAGCTTTGTTATAAGTAAGCTTAAACAGATGATCCTTAGCCTATTTTGTTGAGAAGTTCACAATGATCAGTAGCTGCTGGAGTATGTTTCCACAGGTTTTTAGAATGTGAATGTAAATATTCTTTTTGGAAAGAAAATGTGTTATCCTGTTTTAGAATCTTATCAAATCATAGAGCCTATACCCAAAGTTATGTCATTTGATCAGCCATCACTGTCACTTAATGCTCATTGGTGCATAAAGAGGTATTGAATCAATTTACTCTTCAGATAATCAAAGCGTTAACACAATGCAATGATGAAAGTGACTTCATAGTATACCACGGAGCAGGGATAGACTGTTTTGAAAATCATAACTTTACCTCCATCTCCTATTGACAAGTGTTTATTTTTGTTAGATGTGTGATTTTAGTTTCTTTCATCACAGTTTAATCCTATGATGGAGTATAAAATATTTACTGACTGAATGGAGAATCTTTATACATTGCACAATTGCTGCATGCATTACTGTGTAGTAGGACAAGCTTTTCCTTAATGCAGTAATATGGGATGTGACATATATTGTATTGCACTGGCAAATATATAAGTGATTTATGCAAATCTGAAACTATTCAACTATTGCTGTAAATTTTCAAGAAAATATTTTATAAAAGCAGAAGTTTTGTCTTGAAGATCATTAAATCTTTGGATAGTGGACTAGCTGTGCACAATTTTTAGTATTGTGCTCAAGTACCTTTTTAATATGGAATTAGTCAGCTTAATATTTTAATACATACCATTATTGTCTGTTACATAATTAACATGCAAAATCACTTTTTAATCAGTTAGTTTTTTTTTATAAACAGGCTATAACATTTAATAGAAGAGGCAAGATTCTACTTCATGAATCTTGTTCTATGAGAATACATTATACCATTGTTCAAATCCAGTATTCTGTGCACATTACTTGAATAGATGAATGCATAATCAAAAGTATCAATATTCTTGGATCATGTACATGAGCTTAAGCAGAATGCATAATATATTATTTCACGAGTGAAGTGAGCTATACATTAGCAATATATTCACTATGTCCAGCAATGGTACTTTCTTTAGTGTGTACAGTGTATATACCATGCTAGTTTTCTTGATAATAGTGGAATGATTTCTTGGGTCATTATATTATTATTAGTGCTTGACTCCAATACACACATTTTCATTAAAATATTTAATTAGAACTATGATATTTTTTGTTGAAAATTATCTCAACATACCCCTGATATATACAGTAAACTTAAGGAAGCCAAGGATGTATCCACTGATGTATCCACTGATTTTTCTCTCCTATTTCTACTTATAAGCCCAAGACTTGGATTCTGTGTACAACTTTAAATTTCCAAATGTGATATCTGAAACTCTTCAATGACTCATATTACTGAGGAAATTGCAAATTTTCAGGAACTATCCAAATTGACTGACAAATAAAGATTAGTTCCACATCATGTTTTGCAATTACATAAATACTACTGCTATCCATTATCATATTCCACATGATAAACCCATGCATTGTGTATCACTTACAAAAATAGTGTTGCACATTTATACACCAATTCCAAATCTACTTTTCAAATGTGTACTTTTTTCCCTCCTTTAAAAGGTTTTCAAAAACTGCTCTGTAAGGGAAAAGCTGAACAATTTTAGCGAAAGTCAAGTCTCAATGACAACAGCAAAATGTATATTTCATGGTGCCAAAGTCTAAGTTAACACAAGTATAGGAGTTCCCCATCAAACGGTTCATGGTACAAGAAGCATTTCCATCAGAAATTCAGTGGAAGACTGAAAAGAAGAGGCTTTGCATTGTAATTATCTGAAGTTTTACAGGTATATTTCGTAATTTGCGATCTACTTTGTGATTCATTGTATTGTTAAGATTAGTCTTTGTACAAGGGAGAAATACAAATATGTTCTATTTGTGATATCTGTAAAAGAATCCTGAAGTGTGTAACTATTTCATGCCGACAAACTAGTTTATAATGGAGGTGATTGAGGCAATAGGCTAGAACAGACGTGAGTGAGAATATGCAACATTTTTCCACTGATGTAACTCTATTCCCCATAGGTAACTTGTTCTCAGTCCAGGGTCTCACAGTGAGGAAAAAAAGAATAGGAAGAGGACAGTTGTGATAATAATGGCAGCATTATTGAAAGGAGATGCTATATTTTATATTGTCACTTGAATGTGGCAGAAACGGGTTTTTTTTACGAAATAGATATCAGAAGGGAAGATCCGTTTATACAAAAAAAAGCCACAACTGACATTGGGAAGCAATTATGTCATAAGTTTGAATTACTGCTTAATTCTATGCACTGGAGTCTGATAGCAACAGTTGGATAAGGAAAATACATACTTTTTAGAGGTTTAAGTAAAATGACAATTTGGAAAGTTGAAATTTCTTGGTAAACAACACTTACTGTAACTAAACTCTGAACCTGTGGACCATACAGGTTATGAACAGCTATAGTTTGTTAATGAAAACTATGGTACCCTTTTGATACAAATGCTTATCATGCCAGCAAATATTCAAGCAGTTTGAAGGATTGCCTTGTATAGCAAGGACTTTTTTAAAATAATGTTTTCTGTAATTACCCTTAAACTTGTCTGTGATTTCTGAAATAATCTGCTTTATTTCTTTTGAGTCTAAAGAAAGCAATTGTTCCCAGAAAGCATGCTGGATGACTTTAATGTCAAATGACTTGCTTTGAGTCCTTTGGAAGAACAATTGTTCTTTGAACAATTATTGTTTCTTTCAGTAATTTAGCAGAATGGGCTTCACACTTGATGTGACATGATTAGAGAATCATCTTAGAAAAGATAGTTATTAATTGGAGAGGTACAGACAGGATCATTAAGAGTAAAGGATTTCTGAGACATTAGCTAAGTTGTCAAGATGACAGGAAGTTGTTACCCGATGTTGATGGACAACTAACGTCCCTTAAATGTTGCTTTCATTACATAATTTCAGATTGTTGAATAAACATATATCTTACACACCCTAATAAAGGCTCTGTTGTTGAATAAACCAAAAGGCTCAAGGGCCACATACTTGATATCACAAAAGATTAATCAACCAGCACAACTTTATGCACGTACTTCCAAAGTCTGAACATTTCAAAGTTAAGTACATTTAGATTAGAATCAGTACTGGAACAATAATTAGCTATTGAGTAATAAGGGAACTGTAATTTTGACATAATACCTGCAATAAAACTCTGCGTATGTGTATGTGGGAGTGGGCTGGCCGTTCTTTAATGCAGTGATACATGGGAGTTTAATGGCAGCGAGGTGCTTGGATAATACTGGAACACACAGGCTTATAATTGCCTTTCAAAGCACCTGGTAGTGGCTGTGAAGATTAAAATCAATCACTTTCACAATCGCTCTGAACTATTTCAGGAAGCATTGCATCATTGCTGAAAATGCAAGCGTCCACATAATCGGAATTAAAGGCATCTTCCAACAGACAGTGAGCAGACTGGATCCTCGCACTACAGCATCTTTTAGCTGGCCATTTCTTTTACAGTGGGGCTGCTAACTCATTTGTTGTTTGTGATGCCATTTGGTGTCATCCGATAGCTTGACAGCGAGATGCGCCTGCTGCCAAGAAGTGTCATCAAAAGGTCATGGTTTCTAAGCGGTATTTCAATCAAATCTCTTTGAAAAGACTAGATTAAATGGGCCGTATCCCTTCGGCTGTTATATGCAAGGTACCATTCCAAACTACCAAAACTTAAACAAAAATGCCATTATCGTATTGTTAACCAGTAGGTTATTTTAAATACCGTGAATCTCAAAGTAACACGTGGGTCAAAATGCCAACCTTGTTTGCAAACTGAGCTTTCAAACCTGGAAATGTTTCCTACCGCTGTCAATGAGAAATCACTTCAATTCAATTTTAATAAAACAAGAACGATCGAACTCTTGTTACTGTCAAGGCCTCCCCGTGATCAAAGCATCATTTGTCCTTCTTTTCCAGCCCATCTCTTCATGAAGTCCAATGATATTATCATAAATCGACAGCAAACTGGAATTGATGTTCTTTGCCGGAACGTAAAGTTAAACAAACCCATTCTCACTAACTTTGCTTTAAGCCACGCCAAAACTTTTCTGCTTGATTTTCTGGAAGTAAATGAGATCTCAGTACTAAGATGCCAGTGTTCACAGAGCAAGTGTGAGATGCTTAGTGAGGAATGATCTGGAATGATGTCACTGTGACTATCTGATATTGTTGCATTGAGCTGCCTGTTCTGCTTCACTTTGGCAACATGCGGGTTTTAACTAGACTCCTGGTATAACGACATTTATAGTTTCTGGAGAAGACGTTATGTGTTTGTCACGAGTATTTCACATCGACGGTACAGTTGAGACTGCTGTGTCTACGTGAGGGAAAGATCAGTCAGACGAAAAAAGGCAACTTTTTTTTTCTCACTGCGCCTGATCCATGCAGATGTTTCTTTTATGAGGGAAGCTGTGCGGTCTCTTTTTTTTATGTCGCTCATTGGGGAATTGCTGGATCAGATTCAGATCATATCGAGTGGAAATGGGTGCTAAGATACCAGTCACCCAGCAACCGCATCCAAGCGGGAATTGGGATAATAATAACTTCAAAAAGGAACGACATACGGCTGATCAGGGTGGGAACCAAACTGCTTGAAAAATGAGACAGTGCAGAATTCACTCAAGTGGCCTTAATGCCAATTAAGGCAAAATGGCGCATTCTAATCCAATAAAATCATTTTTCAAATCATCTCCTTTTGAGATCGACCTCTTTAGTAGACGGCTGGACTTATTTAAAAAAAATCTCCGTGGAGTCTTTTAGTGTGTTCCTTTCTGTTACTGTGTTAACTGCCTTGGAGTTTTTAGAAACAGGGACACACTGATTCAGTGCATATTTGCAAATACAATTTGTTCTCTTTTTTTTAAGTAAATGGAACGGAGACCCTAACAAGCTTCAACTTTATTCTTTTAAGGGCTCAGCAACGTACGGTGGTCAGCAGTTAATGGGTTAACACTTACCACCATGTGTTCGCAGGTTCACAAAGCCGCTGCTAACGCGGTGCTTCAATGGTCTGGGCTGCCCTTAAAGAGACAGCGGTGCTTCACTACAACCCTTCCTCCTCCATTCTATTTAGACTGCATTTCAAGGCTATGAATAATCCAAACTGCATCACCAGTACCTTTTTATCATGCAGCGACCTTCTCGAAATGTCCAATGCAGTGTGTTTAACGATTCACTTGATGTGCTGTGGAATAATATTTCAAAAGGAGGGGGGAAAGTGACTGCTAATTGCATTGTAATATTGCTATCATTTTTTTCCTGCATGTATTACTGCTGGGGAGTGAATCAGTGAATAATCAATTACAATGGCTGAAGGCACATCCTGCTGGTGTATCAAGACTTGCTTCAATGGGGGCTGCAAAATCGAGAAATGTGTAGAATTGATCTGGATTTGTTGTCTTCCCAATCCACCCCCACCCCCCAATATTATAAATCCACACTACCCCTTGTCACTACACCAATCACAATGTTTACGTCCATAGAGCTGACAACCCCCCGAGAAGACTTGAAGGAAACAGGACTTGGGTCTTGGTTAGGCTTCGGTTTTAATATGATCACGTACAGAAATTGATTTTCTTCAGAAATTAATTAATTTTTCATATCGCCCTAAGCTGCGGTTAAAAAGAGTGCATACTTGGCTGTTTTTATTTTCAGAAATATTGCCTAATCATATTAATACGATTGCCCCAAGGATGGAAAGATAATTGTACAAACGCATTTGGAAATATGTATCACTGCGTATTTATGATTAGATTATGCAAATCGTCCATCGCCCGTCCTTTGCAGCCCCAGATCCTCTAATTAGGATTGATATGCTGAGTAGCTGTTGCTGAATCTAAATACAAGCATGACCAAAAAGCATTAAATTGGAAATGACAGGGCTAGAATTTAAGAAAGTATCGTCCGACTCTTTTGCAAACTTGAGTGGTGTAAGATAGGTACAGGAAGGAACATCCCAGTGACCTTTCACTGCTCTCACCCATTGTTAAAGTGGGTAGGCAAGTCATTTTCCAGCTCCGCGCCGTTCCTGCTTCCCATCTGCGGGGTGATGGATTGCCTTGTTTTATACATTTCAGCTTTTGTCTGACTGTCTTGCTGGGGGAGGAAAGACAGACACAGTCAACGAGTTTTCAGCAGCGATTACAGACACAGCTCCGCGCTCGCTTTCACATGTAAAGACTCAGCCCTGGGAAGGTAAAGCGTGGCCCCTAACTGTTTGGGTTTGGAAGAGCGACAGCGGGATTGAGCAACGCTTCGACCCCGGTGTTAACCCTTCATCTGAGACGTGCAAGGAACAGAGGATCGCGTCAGAGGAGATCTTCAAGTGGTTATTTTGATTATCTGCCGGCCTGTTTAGTTGACTTCCAGAGCCAGCGTTTGGCAATAGTACTTCGTTCTCCCATTCGCTGCTGGATAGATCGCCTCCAACCGCGGTTACTTTGAAATTTGTAACCTGCAATCTGGAATAGATCTGAGAATATCTCGAGATAAAAGGGGGAGGTTGTGGCTATTGTCCGGGCAAGAGAGAGCGACTTGGCTCCTGGCTGAGTGTTCAATACTCCCATTTAGCGCATCAGAAACTTCAGCATACCGAGAAAGATAGTGGTGTGAATATATTTCTGTTGCATTTACAATTTGCTAAAGTATGACAAACTAGGGAGGTTTGCCTGTCTGCTTGCTGCCTTCCCCGCTTGTATAAACAGAACCTCCATATGGTTAGCACAATAAACGCCATGATTAGTGGTATAAGGTGAAAGCTGTACAAACATTTCATTCAGTAGAGCTGCAAGTGGCTGAAATAATCACTCATAATGGAATCAGGAGAATGTGATTTGGTCATTTTTGAAACACCCAGCAGGCGCGAGCGCACATCAGACTTGTTTTATATCGTCACCCCCAAAAACAAATCACCAAAAAGTACTTTCATTAGAGAGGGCATCGGAAGTAAATCAGAGGAGTTGATATATCGGTTAGTTTTCGAGCTAAACAGCTCGACTGTCTTTTGCCAGTGGGCTGTTACTTCCATAGCAGCTCACAGAATGATTTGGAAAACTTGGATCATCGGTACGCTTTAATTCTATTGGTTCAGACCATCCAGTTGTTTTGACAATGAACCACGCAGTTGTCAGGCTGCTGTACAGAAGGGTGGAACGGTCTCCCAAATTGGCTTATCAGAAAGATGGCGTCAATTTTTCAGGTGTTAGTAGCGTTGTGGGGGCGGGGGGTGGGGGGATATGGTGAAGGGGAATGAAGTGCTTCCTTGAGCTCAAAGCCACCAATACATGATTGCGGCGGGGTAATTTCGAAGGTGCAGCCTATCGTTTAGGTGCGAGCTTTGGAACTTTTCCAAGACTCTGATAGTGGGAGAGAGGCTCAAATGCTGGGTGGACATGAACGCAGAACGTGCTCGATAAAATGCCATTTCATAATTTAGAATTCCTTAACGCTATTGTTCCTTTAAGAAAAGTGCAATCTTGGCAGCGTTGATCAAAAGGCCCACTGTAATTATAACACACTGCTTAGATTTAGTAAGAGAAGAACGGTGATCAAATAAGTTGTATTATACTGATTAATTTCAGCATCTGCAAGAATCCACTATCTAATTGGTTGTTTTATTTGTGTATATTAGAATAGCCATCATATTTCCCACTGACAATTACTTGCAAATGTACAGTCCTGCTTGTACAATAAATTTGCATGTAGCTTGAATGTGTAATACACACACGAGCTGTAGCTTCTACGCCACTAAACTGCGAAAACACTAAGCGCGTTTATTAATGAAGTTCAGTGTAGTAGCCGGGGGCGGGCACGAAGTTTTCTGAAGTTTGCAAAGTGTGATGATGAACTGAGAGAGAAAGATGGGGGACCAATATTTTAGCAACATTAATAACCATAAATGAAAAAGAAAAAATAGTGGTTTAATGACGTGATAGACGGCCTGGATAAGTTTTTCTTTTAATACTCAGCAAGTTAGAAGCCAAAGCTTGACATCAAATCGTTTAATCTGTCAAAACGAATGCGAATCGAAGAAAAATGCTTAAGCAATCTTTTGCAAAGTGCAGTGGGAATAGCAAAAATAAAACATGATAAATAAAAGGTCTCCAGTCATTATTCCCCAGTGCACGGGAGGGCTGCTTAGATGGACTTTATGCTAGGCTTAATGCTGTCCCATCGGAGATTTCAATCCCAGCGTGGTAAATATAATGTGAAATGTATCGCTGGGAAATCAACAGCAGAAGTTTAAAGAGGTTCACATGATCCTTCAAGGCCATCATTTAGTCGACTGATTTATCTGGTGTCGTCCTCGGATTGCAGATTGTGGATTGGTTATTCTGAATGGAGAGTGAATTAAATTGAGCTGACATGGCATGCCAATAAGCATTGTTTCATTATTGGAGCGGAATTCATCTTTGGAGCCCAATGATTTATTGCATGATTTGCAATTATGAGCAGATGACCTAGTTCTTTGGAGGAGAACACAAACGATTTTCATGCCTCAAAAAGAATTGAGACATTACTTTTTCCGTTACATTTTCCTTTTGAAACAAAAAAAGTATTGCACAGGCTTAATGCAGCTCGTCCACTTCCGAGGGGGTTCCCAGTGACTTGGGGTCGATTTGGGGTGGGGATTTTCGCTCCATGGAGCTACAATCAATCCCAGCTGGACCTTAAATGAAAATATGTGCTGCCAGGTTATCATCCTGCAAGATTGCTTCGCCAAACGCCCTAGAAAAGTGTAATTTAATGACAGAAGAACCCGTATACAAGTGAACATTAGTTTTTGTTTTTGGTAAGGGCAACTGGCAGTAATGTATAGAATGGCAAGACTAGGAGACTGGCGTTAGGCGTAAACACATGGGTACAGCGGATGGGCATGTTCCCTTTTTACCACGTGAGGTGTCTCATGTCAACAGTGTTGTTGCTACTGTCAGCTTCCACACAATACAGTCTCAGTGCCAAACCGCTGCAATAGAACACTTTTTTGGAGGAGAGGGCTCAAGACAGGTTTGTGAATCATCTGAACGGTTCTTAAGATTGCTGAGTAATTGACTTGAATCCAACAATCAATGTGACCACCCAGCTCTTGTGCGCTGGAGCAGATATGCGAAGTACACTGACGGGGAAGCAAAACCGACCCTCCTGCAGATAAAGTTTAGTTTCCTTTGTAATTTTTTTTCAATCATTTTCGGCGACTACCTGGTATTCGCACAATCAAAGAATCTTATAAAGACTTATAATTTTGCCCTTGGAATTGGAAAGGAGCTCGCACCTTCTCAAAGACCTTAGAAGCTCTGGAGATCAAAAAGCGCTTATTACAGACTAAAGCGAACTTTGGATTTATGTTTAAAGAGAGTTGTTAGACCTCTTTGAATTTATGTCGGCTACAGATAGCTTGTGGTATTCTGTTTCCCAAAATAGTACATAGATAGTGAAAGGAAAAAAAAAATCATATTTAAATTGCACTTTTCCGGAGGTTAGCCACTGTTGCTGGGAACCCGGGCAGCCAAGTCATATACAAACTCCCACAAATGGCACTGTGATAATGACCAGTTAATCTGACATGAATTGAGGGGTAAATATTAACCAGGATACCAACTCCTCTGCTACGTTTTGGCCCAAACATGCTTTGCCTAAATAGCTCAGTTGGGAGCGTTTTAAAGGTCCCTGTCCAGCCCGAGAAGGGCTCCCGTGTTGCACTGGTTCTGCCCCTACTTCTGGACCAGGAGACCTACATTCACGTCGCATCTGTTCCAGAAATGTGGAAAAGCATCTGGGAATAGGTTGATTCAACAATATCTGGAAACACAGATCTTTTTTTTAAAAAAAAATTTGAACCAGTGCCATGGGAGTAGAGTTATAGAGATGTACAGCACAGAAGCAGACTCTTCACTCCAACTTGTCCGTGCTGACCAGATAGCCAAAATAAATCTAGACCCATTTGGCCCATATCCCGCTAAATCCTTCCCATCCAGATGCCTTTTAAATGTCGTGATTGTACCAGCCTTCACCACTACCTCTGGCAGCTTATTCCATACATGCATTACCCTCTGCATGAACAAGTTGCCCCTCATGTCCCCTTTAAACCTTTGCCCTCTAGTTTTGGACTCCCCCAACCTGGGGAAAAGACCCTGTCTATTTACCCTATCCATGCCTCTCATGATGTTATAACCGTCTATAAGGCCACTCCTCAGCCTCCGATGCTCCAGGGAAAATAGACCCAATCTATTCAGCCTCTCCTTATAGCTCAATCCTTCCAACCCTGGCAAAATCCCTGCAAATCTTTTCTGAACACTTTCAAGTTTCACAACATCCTTCCTATAGCAGAGAGACCAGAATTGCATGCAGTGTTCCAAAAGTGGCCTAACCAATGTTTTGTATAACTGCAATGTGACCTCCCAACCCTTGCTCAATGCACTGACCAATAAAGGCAATCATACCAAACGCCTTCTTCACTATCCTATCTACCTGTGACGCCACTTTTAAGGAGCTATGAACCTGTATTCCAAGGCATCTTTGTTCAGCAACACTTCTCAGGAACTTACTATTAAGTGTATAAGTCCCTGCTTTGCCTTTCCAAAATGCAGCATCTCACATTTATCTAAATTAAACTGCATCTGCCACTCCTCGGTCCATTGGCCCATCTGATCAAAATCCCATTGTATTCTGAGGTAACCTTCTTCACTGTCCACTACACCTCCAATTTTGGTGTCATCTAGGATTCTTGGCTTCCATCCAAGAGGGTCAACAGGTCATTCAGTTCATGACTGCTCCCAACCCCACTACACTCTCTTAAAATTATATTGGCATATCAGGCTTGATTTTTGTGCTGCAAACCTAGAATGGGACTTTAATCCAGAACCTCATGACTCAAGGAAGAATGCTACCACTTCACCACAACAGTCACACAAGGTAATTCATATAAATTCAGCTGGCACACTCTCTCTCTTCGCTTACCGATGTACTCTCCTCCCATTCTTTTTCCCCCAGGTATTTCCACAGCCCTTTTACAATGGCTTGGTGACTGCCCAATCAGTAAAGGCTTTGGGACCTGTACTGTGTTAAATGCTTTGTATAGAAGTAGGTTACTCTTCACAGCCTGTAGGCATGTCTAGTCAAAAGAAAATTGTTCTTTGCTTGTTTTATGAAAGCTACATAACAAAGATGGCATCTGATTTTTGTTATGAATGCTAACTTTTAGTTGGTGTTTAAATAATGTGAATATAAAAAATCCATCAGAGTAAATATTGGATAAAATGAATTACTGAGCCCAAGACTATCTATATATTAATATTTACTGAAGAGGTATTACTGATTTATAAATAAATCAAAAATCAGTTACATAAATAAGGGATTGTTTTGCCACCATTAAACAGAGATCCCAAGCAACAAAAGGGAAACTTGTCTCCATGTGGCAGTAATGCTTATTCATGTTACCTGACATGGGAAAACTGGCAAATTAATTTCTGTTGGCTGTGCGCAATAGGAAATGTACATTTTGCTTGCTGACTGCCTCAACAACAGGGCCTCAAAGCAGTCACTCTTCATTGTTCCGAAGAAGCTGACTGATTAATTGTACAGGCTGAGTGGAAACAAGCACAGCTCTGTCCGACCCCCTCCCCACCTACAAAACAAAGTTGTTTTAATTAACAGAAGAGTACAAAGGTTGGCCAGAGACTTTTCTCTATCGTACAGCACTAGATACTTTGGGAAAACGTTATCCATTGTTAGCCGTAACCATTGCACAATGGAAACTTGTGGAACATACCACAGCATGCATTGAAATCTTATAATTAGTATGGAGCAATATTTGTTGGACACTTGGAGAAAATGACAACCTGAATCAAAGTGTATTCTTGAATAAGTTTTTAAAATTATTGATCTTGCCAAACATCCACTTGCCACTTACCTCATCTTCTAGCTTCATTTAATCTCTCATAAAGATTTTTCCAGTAGAATTCCTTTTTAGCCGACTTCTAAATACATTAATAATAGTCCTGAATGTCTCAAGCTAGCACTAAGGCTACGTATCACAAGAACAATAAAAACTCCATAAAAGTTGACAGACAGTAAATAAAATGCATTAAGTGCCCTCAAACTTTGCTGAGTCTAGGCCTCTTTACTGACCTCAGAAGACACACCCCATGCAAAGTTAGGACACTGGAATGTGCACTCTGTATCGGTGTGTCTATGCTTCCCAGGACACCTCAACATATGCTGGACAGTCTTTGGAATTTCTATAAAGAAACATGAGGTATATGTCTGTCAGTGGTGAGGACATTCATATGAGCCCCACCTCAACTTTTATGTTGATTTTAAAATTTTTAGTGTTAAAGGAAAGCAACCAATATACCTATGAGATGGAGGGCAAGTGCTTCTAAGCGCTGTCGTTAAATTATACTTGCTGGAGTTGCTGAATATACTACCAACAGCTTTGAAAAGTTGCCATCAGTTAACCTTTCTTAATGGCTGGTTTTAGATACACAATGGGTTAGGACTAAAATTACAGTGTATTTTCTTGGATACTTGGTAACCGTGTTTTTAAATCTGAAGTGGATGTGCACTTCTCCCTTTGATTCTCTGTGATTATTGTATTAAAGGAAGTGCTTATAAATCTTCACAGTTTCCTAGTTTACAAGTTAAAAGTCTAACATTGTATCCTGTATGTATAAGGGAACAAACCCCAATTGCATTTGTAGGTGACTCAAGTATATCAAACATCTACCAACAATGCATAGTATCCTTATTTCATTTGTAGAAACCAATGGTAAAGTGATACAGTAAACAGTTTTCCCATTTTAAGAGAAAAACACACTTATTCAAGCCTTGAGTCACTCAGCAAAACGCCTTGAGTGTAAGCCAGAATTTGTGGCTTCAAGCTTCATCACAGAGTTAGATCTTATAATCTCCCTGACACAGTAGTGCAGTATCAAGGGAATACTGCATTATCAGAGGTGATATGCTGTGGATGAGTTGTTAAACTGAGGTCACATTTATCTATCCTGATGATTCAGGTGGACATTAAAGGTCCAAACCACCATTTAAAAAAAAACAGGCTTCTTCGCAAATATTTTTCCTGAGACTAATGCCTTCCAGAAAAGAAACGGTTATTCATTGAAATTTGAGGGAGTCTCAACATTCAGAATGGTTGCTGTGTTCATCTTTATAATGGCAGATTTTGATCACAAAATTAAATAATGACTTAAAACAATTTGAAATGGTATGAGCAGGTAAAACCCTAAATAAAATCAAGATATTATGATTTTTGCCAGATGTGATTCATTGCACCTGTTTTGAGTTTACGTGAACTTTATAATGTTGCACTAAACAGTTTTACCTTAGCTTTCTAACTCGAGCCTAAATTTGTGTCAGATTTAATTAGTACTTTGAAGTGGATGACATGGAAATGTTTCTTGAACATAGAGTGCCATCAAAATCCTGAAACATTCACAAGATTTTAAATAAAGGCAAAGCACGAATTGATTGTTTTAGTAAAAAATAGTGACATAGTCACATGACAATTTGACTACTTCTCTCAATACTTAGTTCGTTGTTGCTGCTAAGCTGACATCAACAGCTGATTTTATATTGCATGAGTCACTGTTTAATATAAAAACCAAGGCTCAACAGATCCAAATGTTTTAATTCCTTTACAGCTGGACTAATATTCCCAAGAAAAATCGTCATCAATTCCATATTGATTTGAGCTTTTCAATGCCAATAATATGCAAATAAGGACAATTTGATAAAGTTTACCAGGCTGTTAGATGTAACTTTACAAATGATAACATATTTTTATTGACTTTCTTCATTGTTGTTATCAAATGCTTGATCAAAGGAGACAAGATTTTAAACCATTACAGAACTATAAATATGTAGAATTTGGTTTTCTTTACTTTAACTTCCATTGCATAATTAATTAACTAGCAAATCATGCACTGTGGAAAATATGTTAATTTTAACCTAAATAAATGAAAAAGAGATAGAGCAGTGGAAGAAATACCTTTTCTTAAACCTTTCTTAAAGTTATTGTTAATAGCTAAAGTACACAATAGTAAATAGATACATTTTCGGATCTGCAATTTATTATCTCATGGTTCAACTGGATTATTAAACAACATTTTGAAGAGTTTTTAAAAAGAATCAAATCTTTTAACTTTCCTAATTGTGCGGTTTTTAACGCAGTCTTTATTTAACGTGGGTTCAAATGCATACTACACTAGTATGAGCACTGATAATGTGTTAATTTATGATTTTCCTTTTTGTCTCCTACAGCCTCAGTAACATTTCTTTATAAGCATTTGAGGGTTAGGACTGCAAGAGATAGGAGCAGAGATACATTCAGCCCATCATGTCTACTCTGTTATTCAACGAGAACATGGTTGATCTGATAAACCTCAACTCCATTTTCCTGCTTTTTCTGCAAAACCCTAGACTCCTTACATGTAAAAAAAAGTCTATCTCGATCTTGAATATACTTCAGAAATCAGCCTCACTGTGCTGTGTAGAAAAGAATTCCACCGATTCAGTGCACTCTGATTGAAGAAATTCCTTCTCATATCTGTCTTAAATGTGCAGCCCCTTGATTCTGTCCTCTGGTTCTAGACTCTTCCATAAGGGGAAACAGCATTTCTCCATCTACTCTGTCAAGTCCTCTCAGAGTCTTGTATGTTTCAATAAGGTCACCTCTCATTCTTCTATATTTAAATGAGTACAGACCCAGTCTACTCAACCTCCCATCATAAGACAGTCTCTTCAAACCTGGTATCAACCTAATGAATCTTCTCTGACTGCCTCCAATGCCAGTATATCTTTTCTTAATTAGGGGTCTCAAAACTGTTCATTGTATTCGAATGTAATCTGACTAGTACCTTGCATAGTTTTAGTAAAATCTCCCTAATTTTATATTTCATTCACTTTGAAATGAAGGCCAGTATTCCACTTGCTTTTGTTAGTACTGACTGAACTTGAATGCGAGCTGAATAAAAACTGAAAGGACCGCGGATGCTGTAAATCAGGAACAAAAACGAAGTTGCTGAAAAAGCCCAATAGGTCTGGCAGCATCTGTGAAGGAGAAAACCTCCTCCCTCCCCACTATCCAAGGGCCCAAATATACCTTTCAGGTGAAGCGACACTTCACCTGCACTTCCCAGAACCTAGTCTACTACATTCGCTGCTCACAATGTGGTCTCCTCTACATTGGAGAAACGAAGCGTAGACTTGGCAACCGCTTCACAGAACATCTATGTTCTGCTCGCAAAAAAGACACTGAACTACTCGTTGCCCACCACTTTAACGCACCACCCTGCTCCCTGGCCAACATCTCTGTCTCTGGCTTGCTGCAGTGTTCCAGTGAAGCCCAACGCGAGGTGGAGGAACAACACCTCATTTTCCGCTTGGGGACCCTACAGCCCTCTGGACTCAATATTGAGTTCAATAGTTTCAGGGCCTAAACTCTCCCATGTCCCAGCCCTCTACCCCACACACCAGGCCTTGTTACCACATAGCCTGCCATTATACACCCCCTGTTAGTCACTGACAGTCTACATGAACAACAGTTCACCCTCCCAGCCTGATCGTTAGCAACTCCTTTGTCTGTCCAACTGTCTTTCTCTCTCTTTGGGCTGTATCCTATCATTTACTCCTTACCCCACCCACCTCCCTATTTCTGCATATAAACTGACGTTTTCCCAAGCCACCATCAGTTCTGAGGAAGAGTCACCGGACCCAAAACGTTAACTTTGTTTTTCCCTTCACAGATGCTGCCAGACCTACTGGGCTTTTCCAGCAACTTTGAATGCGAGCTTTTTGTGATCCATGGACAAGGATCCTCAAATCCATCTTCTGTAGTTTTCTGCAGTCAACTAATATTTAGTTCCTCTATTGTTCTTGCCAAAGTGCATGGCCTCACATTTCTCCGCAGTATATTCCTTTATTCTTTGACAGGATGAGGGCATCACTGGCCAGGCAGCATTTATTGCTCATCCCTATTTGCCCAGAGGGCAGTTAAGAGTCAACCACAGGGCTGAGGGTCTGGAGTCACATATAGGTCAGACCAGTTAGGGATGGCAGTTTCCTTCCTTAAAGGACATTAGTGAACCAGGTGGGTTTTTCCTGACAATAGACAATGGATTCATAGTCATCGTTAGATTCTTAATTCCAGATATTTTATTGAATTCAAATCAGGTCTCCGGATTAACAGTCCACTGATGATACCACTAGGCCATCGCCTCCCCACTTCCATCTGCCAAGTTTTTATTCACTCACTTAAACTGTCTATACCCTCTGCAGACTCTGTGTCATCCTCAGCACTTGCCTTTCCACCTATTTTTTACGTCATCCTTATTCACTTCCTTCATCCAAGTCATTAATATATATTGTAAATAATTGTGGGCCCAGCACATGATCTGTATGGCACACCATTAGTTATAGATAAGATTAACTGGATTATTATTATTTCTTTGGTTTACTTTAGAAATGTGTGCATGAATGCATTGATTTGATGCAAATATTGAGCCTTGTTAAAACCACCCTAGACTTTTGTGTACAGTTTGGTCTCCTTACCTAAGGAAGGATGTATTTGACATAGAGAGAATGCATGGGTGGTTCACCAGACTAATCCCTGGGATGGCAGGATTACTTATGAGGAGATATTGAGGAAACAGAGTTTATATTCACCGCAGTTTCAAAAAATGAGAGGTGAACTCATTGAAACAAAGACATTTCTTTCAAGGCATAACAACGTAGTTATAGAAAAGTTGTTTCCCCTTGCTAGTGGGTCTAAAACCTGGGGACACAGTCTAAGATAAGTGGCAGGCTGTTTAAGATTGAGGCAAGGAGGAACTCCTTCAGTCAAGGTGAATCTTTGGAATTGAACATGTTCAAGACATAAATTGATAGACTTTTAGACAGTAATTACATCAAAGGATATGGGGATTGTTGAAATGCGATGTTGAGGTAGATAGTTGTTTGAATGGTGGAGCAGGCTTGATGGACCAACTAGGGGCTACTCCTGCTCCTACTTCCTATGTTTCAATGTAAACATGTATAATTGGATTTAGATGGATGGGATTTGTAAAGCTTGGTTGAGGGAAGCCATTGCAGCAATGACTTTGTTAGACAAGGATTCTTTTTAATAGAATACAATAGAACATTCTTTATTGTCACATGTACTCCAGTACAGAAGTACAGGAATACAGTGAAAAGTTTTTACAATGGCTGCCTTTAATGGTGCCATCTTAGGAACAAGTACCTAGGTACAAATCTTACAGAGTAATAAAGTATAGAGTTGTTACAGAAAAAAAGAATATAAATTAGCATGAAACAGTGAAAAAGTCCAGAATGACAATATGTGGCCATAAGTACTTAAGTTCCAGTCTGTGCCTGCAGGCCCCAGAGCACGAATCTATGCTGCCTCCACATGCCAGCCTCCATCCAGGTCTCGCTCTGCCGCCGCTCTGGGAAACGCTTGTTCTCCCTGCTGCAGGACTCAGCCACGACTCACTCTGCTGACTGTACTCGTACGCTGCGGGATTCTGCCGGTACTCGCTCTGCTGCGGGATTCGGCCTGTACTCGCTCCGTTGCGGGACTCGGCCCGTACTCGCTCCGCTGCGGGACGAGGCCTGTACTCACTCTGGTCTGGGACTCGGCCTGTATTTGCTCTGCTGCGTGACTCGGCCTGTACTCTCTCTGCTGCGGGACTCGGCCCGTACTCTCTCTGCTGTGACACTTGGCCCGTACTTGCTCTGCCACTGGACTCGGCCTGTACTCTCTCTGCTGTGAGACTCCACTCATACTCACTCTGCCACTGGACTCGGCCCGTGCTCTCTCTGCTATGAGACTCGGCCTGTGCTGTCTCTGCTGTGAGCCTTGGCCCTAGTTCACTCTGCTGTGAGACTCGGCCCATGCTCGCTCTGCCGCTGGACTCGGTCTGTACTCGCTCTGCTGTGAGACTCGGCCCGTGCTCGCTCTGCCCCTGGACTTGGCCCATGCTCGCTCTGCCGCTGGACTCGGCCTGTACTCGCTCTGTTGTGAGACTTGGCCCGTGCTCGCTCTGCCCCTGGACTTGGCCCATGCTCGCTCTGCAGCTGGACTCGGCCTGTACTCGCTCTGCTGTGAGACTCAGCCCATGCTCGCTCTGCCCCTGGACTCAGCCCGTGCTCGCTCTGCCGCTGAACTCTGCCTGTACTCGCTCTGCTGTGAGACTCAGCCCATGCTTGCTCTGCTGTGAGACTCGGCCTGTACTCGCTTTGCTGTGAGACTCGGCCTGTACTCGCTTGCCGCTGAACTGGGCCTGTGCATGCTCTGCCGCTGGACTCGGCCTGTACTCGCTCTGCTGTGAGACACGGCCTGTGCTTGCTCTTCTGTGAGACTCGGCCCGTGCTCTCTCTGCTGTGAGACTCGGCCTGCACTCGCTCTGCTGTGAGACTCGGCCTGCACTCGCTCTGCTGTGAGACTCTGCCTGTACTCGCTCTGTTGTGAGACTCGGCCTGTACTC
>NC_063337.1:85023007-85057462 GCF_021869965.1 Rhincodon typus
TGTTTTCTCCTCCACAGATGCTGCCAGACCTGCTGAGCTTTTCCAGCAACTTTGTTTTTGTTCCTGATTTACAGCATCCGCAGTTCTTTTGGTTTTGATTGAATGCAGGAATTCATTAGATGAAACCTCCAGAAATATGTCCAACTTGAGTTGGCAAACTGAGTTAGCAGCATCTTTTTTTTCTTTATTCATTAACAAGCTGGGGGCATTGCTGGCTAGGCAGCATTTATTGCCCATCACTAATTGCCCAGAGGGAAGTCAATGAGTCAACTACATTGCTGTGAGTCTGGAGTCACGTGTAGGCCAGATGAGGTAAGGATGACAGTTTCCTTCCCTAAAGGACATTAGTACAGCGTAGCCACAGAACAGAAGACAGAAGATATGATTTCAGCTAGAACTGGAAGAGCAGAGTTCTCATTGAATGAGGACTGATAGTTTGTTTGCTACTGCGAAGAAGTGATTGAGCAGAATTTTGAACTTCCCTGTAGCAGATACCAGAGAGACAGCTCTGTAGTTTCCACAATCAATCTTATCTCCTTTCCAGGAGGTACACTTGATCACAGTGACTCAGAGATCCATTGCATGCTCTTCTCCTTCTAGAAAAGGACAATGAGATCATGTATTCGTTCTCTCTGCCGTATCTCAGTATTTTGGTATATCATCACCTACATCATTGGTTCTCAGTTGATTAGTGTCCCATTCAACCTCACGTCAGGCTTAGATTGTGCTGAGATAGAGTCTTAGTCATAGAGTCATAGAGTCACACAGCACGGAAGCAGACCCTTCGGTCCAACCAGTCTATGCTGAACATAAACCAAAACTAAACTAGTCCCACCTGCCTGCTCCTGGCCAATATCCCTCCAAACCTTTCCTATTCATATATCTATCCAAATGTCTTTTAAACGTGTCCAGTTCTAGTTAACCAGTTATACCCAGAAGGATATTATCAAGCTGGAGAGGGGTCAGAAGAGATTTACCAGGATATTGCCAGGTATCGAAGGTTTGAGTTATAAGGAAAGCCTGGATAGGCTGGGACATTTTTCACTGGAGCATTGGAGGTTGAGGGGTGACCTGATAGAAGTTTATAAAAAAAAAGAGACATAGATAGAGTTGATGGTAGTTGTCTTTTTCCTAAAATGGGGCATTACAAGATTAGGGTCACATTTTTTAAAGTGAGAGGACAGAAATTTCAAAAATACATGAGGTTTTTTT
The DNA here is from genome assembly GCF_021869965.1 of Rhincodon typus. NCBI lineage: Eukaryota > Metazoa > Chordata > Chondrichthyes > Orectolobiformes > Rhincodontidae > Rhincodon > Rhincodon typus. The sequence continues at coordinate 85,024,220 of NC_063337.1, forward strand.
TTATGCAGATGGTAGTTTGCGTGTGGAGTGAACTTTATGATGAAGTTGTGGATAGTGTGCTCTGAGATGTTATTGAGCACGCTCACATCAAGTATTGAGACTTGAATGTGGAAAGCCTCAAAGTGCTCCTTCCAATGACCATTGACTGCCTCTGTCCTTTGTTTTACATTCATTTGCGGGAGATAGATGTCACTGGGTGGGCCTGTATTTACTACTATTCCTCGTCACTGTTGAGAAGATCGTTGTGACCTGCCTCCTTGAACCACTGCAGCCCATGTGCTGAAGATCAACTCCAATGCCATTAAGCAGAAGGTTCCAGCATAGTGATCCAGTGACACTGAAAGAATGGTGATATATTTCCAAGACAGAACGGTGAGTGCCTTGGAGGGGAACTTGCAGATGGTTGAGTTCCCATGTATCTGTTGCCTTTATCCTTCTAGATCATAGTATTTGAAGATTTAGGAGGTGCTTTCTGCTGTGAATCTTGTAGATGCCATATACTGCTGCTACTGAGTGTTAGGGAGTGTAGATGTGGTGCCTGGTGAAATGTGATGGTCTGCAGAAATTCATCACCATTCTCCATCTACTGCTGAGCGACTTGCAAGCTGTGATCCTTACCAAAGGATTTACAACAAACGCAATGTGGGTCAAAACTTGGATGAAACAATGCTGTGTCAACACACCAACTCTCTATCTTCCTCACTGCAACACTCCACCCCATATCCATGAAGCTTCCTGCTGGAGTGAAGATTCTCTACTCGTCAAGCAGAAAACTGTTCAACCTGCATCACCTCCAGTCTGAATCCAAACCACTCCAACCTCTGCCATTGAGCTGCTGTAATACACGCACTACTTGTGCAAACTTTCAGAGGTTGAGCTTCAAACACATTATTTGAGGCATATATGAGAATGGGCCTTCTGTTAAATATCTGGAAGACAAAGATCCTCAACCAGTCTGCTGCCACCACACAACACTATCCTTGATGACAAACATCCAGGGCTAGCCACTGGGCAAGGTGAATCAATTTTCATACCTTGACAACCTCCTTTCAGTGAGGGCAGACATTGACAATTGAATTCAGCATCACCTCCAGTGTTAAGGAAGAGTGTGTTTGAGGTCAAAAAAACTGTAATCCAGAGTAAGCTCTTGGTTTATATTATAGCAGTGCCACCTCCCGTTCTGTATGCATCAGAGTTATGGACAAGTACAGTAGATATCTCAGATCCCTAGAGAAATATTACTACTGCTGCCACCATAAAACCTGACCATCCAATAGCAGAACAGGCTCTCCAATATTAGTGTCTGCTCCCAGGGCAACATTTCCAATGAGAATGCACTGGTCAAGGTCAATCAGCTCCGTTGGGCAGGCCAGGTTGTCTGCCCAATGTAAGGCCCCCAAAACAAGTTCGCTATTCTGCACTTCTTTACAGCAAGTGGTTACTGGAAGAAATACTTTAAGGATATACTTCAAGCTGTCAGGAAAAGAATGCAACATCCCCACTGACCAGTGTGAACCTCTTGCTCAAGACAAAACTGGAGACAAAGCATCTCTCAAGGTGCCAAGCATGTCAAGCATCCCTCTCAGATCCAGGTGGAGACCAAGCATAAACCCCAGAAGAGTGTTGAAAAATTTAAGCATCCTACCCACGCAATTCTGTACCCATCACCTGCCCCATCTGTGGCAGAGCATGTCTTTTACCTCAATAAGTTCCTTCTGCCCCACCACACTTCACAAACACCTCTTTGAGACTGTTCTTTCAACACAGGCTCTAAACACTGGAATATCGTCCTTGAGTCTTCCCACCATTCAACACTTTTCTCATTCCTCCTTTAAAAGTTACCATTTTACTAAACATTTGGTCATCAGCCCTAATAGCTACTTATGTTTCTTGGTGTAAAATTTTGTTTGATAATTGCTGCTGTGAAGCGCCTTGAAATGTTTTGCTACTTTATAGGTGCTAAGTAAGCAGATGTTGCTGTTGTTGGGGACAGATTCATGTTTATGATTGCTCCAGACACACACACTGAATTACAAATCCAAGTTATACCACATCATGTAGACCATATGAAGCAACATTGGGAAGAAAATTAACTGACATTCCTCTTTTACCCCTCCAAGTCATCACATATGAAACTATATCAATACAACTCTTTGGATGAAAGTCAAAATGCTTTCAACACAGTAGATCATTCAGCATATATAAATTAGTATGTATCCTGAAAACAAACACATCTAAATCTTCAACAATCTATTTATTCTCTTTCCCTATGCCATTGGTTCTGCTGCCCATTTCCATCAGTGTGTTTTTGTTTGAGACTTTTGCAGCATTTGCTCTTCCTTTACTCTTTTAGGTTTTGGAGGGTGCTGCACATCTACGTTCTCAGCCATGAATGTCATGTGATTCTAGCATTTGCTGGATCTGTGTGATGCAAGAAATACAAACAAAATACTTACACCATAGCTGGAAGCCAGTTGAGTGAAGGAATAGTCAGGAAGTAGGGATACATTTTATAATTACAATTAGAAGATCAATTGACTTTTCTTTAGCCAATTCTTTGAAGCATGCATGCTTTATTAGGTATTCAGTTTTATGCTACTTGTCCCTGATTGTAAAGCATGAATAAACATCCATACTCTAATTGCTTGGTGCATCTTCCTCTTTCCATATTCCTTTAAAAATAAGAAACATCAAAAAGGGACCAAGACAATTCTTTATAACAACAATGCAGTAAAAATGCTGGAAATCTAAAGGTGAGATGCCTAATTTATTCCACTTATTATATATCTGTCCACTGCAAAAAGCAAACTTGCATCTGTGTAACATGTCTAACATTTTAAAATGCCTCACAGTGTTTCCAAGGAGTTTTGTCAAACAAAATTTGCAAACATCTCACTGAGGGAGATGTTGGTTGAAAAGTTTGGTAAAAGAGATTTGTTTGAAGGTTTATGCTAAAGGATGAAAAAGAGATAGTTAGGCCAGGAGATTTTGAGTAGAAATTCATAGTGGATCACATGAACACCAACAGTGGGGCTAATGAAAATCTAAGATGCTCAAAAGGCCAGAATTAGAGGAGCACAGTAAGAAGCTATATTCCACTGCTTTTCCACACATATGCCTATTCTTCATGCAGTATGTATTATAAGCCTTGGAGGACCAGGCAAACATTCATAGAATCATAGAATCCCTACAACATGGAAGTAGGCCATTTGGCTTATAGAGTCCACACCAACTCTCCAAACTAATCAACAACCAAATGAAAAGCTGAAAGAACAATAGCTTTAAGACGCGTCTGCCCAGATGGATTCCACCCAGAGGCACCCCCCTACATCCCTGTAATTCTGCATTTCCCATGACCAATCCACCTAACCTGCACATCCCTGGACACTGTAGGCAATTTAAAATGGCCATTCCACCTAACCCGCACAACTTTGGACTGTGGAGGAAACCAAAGCACCCAGAGGAAACCCACACAGACATGGGGAGAATGTTCTAACTCCACACAGACAGTCGCCTGTCAATGGAATCAAACCCAGGTCCCTGGCAGCAGTGCTAACCACTGAGCCACCACACTGCCCAAACATTAGAGCTGTTAGTTTAGAAATGAACTCAGATGCTTTGATTTATCATCTCTGACATTATCATGCTATCCACTCTGCCTCTTAGAAACAAAATGAAAAACCCATCTCCACCTAAGGACAAGGATGTAAACATTGCTTTGATTATTAGCAACAAACCATTAAATTCTGATGCAAGTCCCATTAAAACCACAGGCTTCAATCACAGGGCTGCATTTCAGAAGGCAAATGCAGCCTGTGAGGTAACGGATGAACAGCTTGCAAATAGGTATACCAGACAAGCTGTAATTGAAAAGACTGTATTCCCGTTTGCTAGCTTACATAGACAGTATTTCATTGTTTATTAAAAATGAGATCTGTGGAACATCCTCAGCAATGTACATCCATATGGGCAGGGGGGGTGTCTTAAAGCCATTGCTCTTTCAACTTTTCAATTGGTTGTTGATTCGTTATTTTCTTGTATACATTGTTTTCATTAAATCTTTGGAAGGATCCTTGTTTGCACATGTCTTTGTGCTCATGGTAAAGTATATTTGTCCGTGTGCCTGTCCACATGTATATTGATGTATGTGTGTGTGTTAACTCATTTGTGAGATTGCACATGCATGTGTGTGTTCATATGCTCATACGCACATGAGGGGGGTGGCTACATGTTGGTGCATACTGTGTACGAGGCTGTCTGCGTGTACACATCTGTATCATTGTTAGCATCTCAGGCTAAATTTCACTTTGCACACATCAAGCAATATCAAGCTTGTTGCAGAATATTCCAATTTGTTACTTTGAATGAAGATGTCTGGAAGAATTTCTACTGAAGGAAACAATGTGCAGAAATCCAATTCACTCTGTATGTGTGCAACAAGAAAATGTTTGTGCTCATATTCAGAAACCTCTCATACATTTTACAACATCAATCCATCATGTGGCAATTTCTAGTCTTTGATTTTTGCATGGGCTTTGTGACAAAATTAGGTAGATATTACATATAATTGCTAGAATGTACAGCATAAAAAGAGGCCATTTAGTCCAGCTGAGCCATAGTTGCTTCACAAGTGTCTTTCTCCATCACTCTTCATTTAACTCTATCAGCATCACCTTCTAATTTTTAACCAACATTAATATATTACTGCCTGTCAGACCTTGGGATGAGAACTGGTCACCTTTTTTTGTGTGCAAGGGTAGATGAGTCCCAAAGTGAGATTTTGTATATTATAATAGAAGAATTCAAAGAAGATAATTAAGATTCATGATCTACAATTTGTTTGGAATAGATTCATGCCATTATGTGGCAGCAATCAGGGAGGCGACTAAATCAGAGTTCCCATATCCATGGTAAAATGCAGAACAAGTCAACTCTGTTGATTTTGCCAAAGATGCTGCCTGATCTGCTGAGTATTCCAGCATTTTCTGTTTCTGATTCAGGTTTCCAGCACACGCAGTATTTTGTTTGATTGAGAAAATAATTAAATAGATGATGGATACCATTGCACAGTTCAGATTTTTCAATTTTCTAAATGCATCCCTGATGTTCAGAATTGATGAATTACCATTAGAAATTCACTGATGTCCCTATGTTTCTTTCTAATTAAATTACTATGCAGTTACTGCGGTCAAGGAGTATGCATCGTCAGGTCTTGGCTATGAAAACAGAGTGCTGACAAAGGGATATCAACCTGTAATGTTCACTCTGTTTCTGTCTCCACAGATGCTGCCAGACCTACTGAGTATTTTTAGTATTTGCTGTTTCTCTTTCAAATTTCCAGGATTTTCTGTATTTGGCCTTTATCAACTATTACTTCAATTAGAAGATACAAATTGTTCAATTTAAATTGGAAATCACTAGGATGATAACATTGTTTTCTAAAATGCAACACATTACTGCTGGATCCTACACAAGCTATGGTCAATGGTAGGATCAGACTGCCCTAGAGTTATATTTCTTTAATTCATTCATGGGATGAAGGCATTGCTGGCTAGGCCAGCATTTAAAGGCCAGTTAAGGGTCAACCACTTTTGTTGTGGGTCTGGAGTCATATGTAGGCCATCTGGAGTCATATGTAGGCCATACCAGGTAAGGATGGCAGTTTTCCTTTCCTAAGGTACATTAGTGAATAAGATGGGGTTTACCTGACAATTGGCAATGATTCATGGCCATTGTTAGACTCCTAATTACAGATCTTTCTAAACATTGAACTTAAATTCCACCATCTGTCATGACCGGATTCAAACTCTAGTACCCAGAACATTACCTGGATCATTTGACTAACAGTCCAGCGATAATATCACTGCACCGTAGCTTCTCCTATCCTTATGTTTACAGTTGTGTTGAAGACTGATCCACTGGAAACATAAAATCTTGATGTACACTCTCATTCTTTTAAAGCATATTTTGGTGTGCGTAGCAACCCAAAAGTAGGATGTTGGTTGTTAATTTTTTAAATTGTTAATTTAGATCAAAATTATTTTGGTCCATTTGACTTGAGACATTCCTCACAGTTATAAAATTGAAAGAATGATAGCAGCAAGCAAACATTGACATTAGTTTGTGCAAACGTAATGAGGGCCCAATAGAATGCAGTTTAACATTTTATGTGCATTGCTGTGGCTTCTAGTAGTCATTTAGAGCCCCAGTGGTGATAAACATGATATGGACAGATTTGCTAAGTGCTGATCTGGCTTGGTCCTGACTCCTCTCCAATGATTTCCTCCAATGTCTCATTTGACGTGAGCTTTTGCTGCTTGACTGGCTTTCTGAAACTTTATGGAGTTTCTAAGATGTCTCTTTGTGAAAGGAGGCTAAATAAAAGGCGATTAGGCTAATTAAACTGATGCCTGTCAAAGGCTTTGACAGAAATTACTTTGGCTTTTTCTCCATTAGAAAGATTGCATTGTTATGTTCCATTTCTCATATCAGAGAAGTAACTTATTTAAATGACTTTTCAGTACCTTGAAAGCTGAGAGTTTCCACTATGGATGCAGCTAGCAACCTCGGCCTGTGCTCAAAATAGTGCTGTATTTCCAAATTGAAGTTTTGCTGATTTTTCCTCTCAAACCCATTGTTATATCAACCATCATTGAATTTTCCTTCCACCTGTGTAATCAAGCACTGATTTGTTTTGGGAAAATACTCGTTGATAAAATTTGGAGTAGTGATCTGGTTCTGAAAATGTGTTCATCACAAAAGGATGACAATTTTAATCAGAGTGTAAAGACACTGCTTGGTGAAACAAGTTATATTCTGAAAACTGATTTCCTTAAAAATAGCTAAAATTGACTTAACTTTTGAATACTTCTGTTGTTTTTCTTCATGTAGTTGTAGAACAGCTAGTTTTTACACTAGCTGCATTTAACTCAAAATGTTAACTCTTCTTTCTACAGAAATGTTGCTAGACATGCTGAGTTTCTCCAGCCCTTTCCATTTCTATTATTTTACAGTTTCTACACAAAGAACCTATAGAGCCTCAAAATCAGCATCCTTGGGAACCAATTGGACCAGATATTGGATATTTTCACATTTTGGATCGAGCGGTTTAAACTGTGGGCAGTTCAGGTCAAGCCAAATTGGGTGGAGTCAAGGGTCACTTGGAATATTGGATAGAGTGCTGTGCGAAGTGATGACTAAACTAAATAATCTGAAACCACATTGTGCCAATGCAGCAGCTGACAGAACCTTTGAGATAGGTTGTTGTTAAAAGTTTACTCAATTAAAATTAGTGAAAGAAAGATTATTATAATGTCTGGGTTTCAAATACCACTGATTTTCAGGTAGTTGGCTTTGAGGTACTCTATGTATAACATAGATTTGCTCCTACATCATTATTCCAAACACAAGGGAAGCTCAAAATGACCTGATGGGGTAAAAATGCTCCATTAACAAAAACTGAGGAACTTTGTCGGTAATTAATGAGCTTTAAATCAGAGGAGTATGCAGTTTTGAGATGTACAGTCTCTGGGAATTCCAATTTGCACGTCTGGTTATGGCCAAAAGCATTTCCCTCTTTTTCTGTTAAGACGAATCACTGCCTTCTGTTGAATAATGTATTCACAATGTAAGCCCTCACACAAAAATCTCATTCTCAGTCTTCCCTGATACAACTTAGTTGCTCTCATTGGACTTGACTATCTTATGGATTCTGCCTTTACTGATTTCAGGCAATAGCAAAGCAACTTCAGTGGTAGCATTATATATGTGAAGCTCAAACAAGCTATGCTCTTTGCTAAACATATTGCAAGTTATGGAGTGGACAAAATGTAAACTTTGCCTTCTTTAATTCTTTAAGATTATGAAAGTGCTCAATAGGAAATTGTTTCCACTTGTGAGGGAGAGCAAAGATATTGGCAAAAATTTAGTCACTACTAAATTGAATAAGAAATTCAGAAGAAACTTTTTAAAATGTTTTTAAATTGGATAGGAACACTGCTGACTAGGCCAATGTATATTGTCCAACCCTCATTGCCCTCGAGAAGGTGCTGGTGAGATTCCTTTCTGAATTGCTGCCATCCACGTGGGGTAGGTAGACCCACAATGCTGTTAGGGAGGTTGTTCCAGGATTTTGATCCAGTGACACTGAAGAAATGGTGATATATTTCCAAGTCAGGATGTAGTGTCTTGGATCTGCAGGTGATAGTGTTCTTGTATATTTGCTGTGCTTCTCCTTCTAGATGGCAGTGGTCATGCATTTAAATGTTGTCAAAGGAGCCTTGCTGAATTTCTGCAGTGCACCTAGGAGATGGTACACATTGCTGCCACTGGGTGTCGGTGGTGAAGGGAGTGAATGTTTGTGGACATGGTATCAATCATGGGAGCTGCTTTGTCCTAGATGGTGTCAAGCTGCTTGAATTACTGGAGCTGCACCCATCCACTCAAGTGGGGAGTATTCCATCACAGTCCTAACTTGCATTTGGTAGAGAGTGGACAGGCTTGAGGAGTCAGGAAGGGAATTACTTACTTCAGAATTCATTTCTGATATACTCCTATAGGCACTATATTTATAGGATTGATCCAATTTTGTTTCTAGTCAATGATAACCCCAGGATTTTGATAATGTTTTGATAGGAATAGATGTTTGGCACATAGAGTTGGATGGAGCATAGCAGGAGACCGATCATGGATCTAGTATAGATCTTTTGGTTGAATAGCCTTTTCTTGTAAATGCTTGTAATTATGCATTATAAGGAAAGAAACTGTAAAAAAATATTTTTATTAAATGCTTCTGTGTTGACTTAGAAACTAATCACACTCGTGACTTCAGCTCAGATGTAATGAGGAGCCTTTAAAGACGTAGACAAAATGGACTCGGTGCAAGGTAGCTCTTGTATTTGAAGTTGTATTCAAAAATATCTTTGTTTAATTAAACCAGGATGTAGGTAAATAGTTGCTTTTAATTTCAAAGTTCATTAGCAAGCTTTGAAAATTATCATAGAACATTTTGATTATGTTTAAATTTTAAACTAGTTAGCCTTTCCTACAGTTGACATTTATTTATAAACATCATGAAAGGATGGTGAAGTGAATCTGAGTGTTTGCTCTTTTGTTTTAGATCAGGGCTAGGAAGTAGCTTTGTGACTTTGATATTCAAATGGTTGATGGTATGGAAACTCAAGAGTTAAATGAATGTGTCAGGTTGAATTTTGGTTGAGGGAGTATCTGAAATTGGATGTCTTTTCCAATTCACCAGACTTGCTTTGGCAAAAATATGAGATTTTCCCTTTGGGGAGAAGGGTGGCAGCATTCTGGGACAGAGTTAGGGCTGTCAACTCTGCAAGTAGAGTGTAAATGTCTTTTGGCGGTGAGCCAATGCCAAGGCAGGCTACAAAGAAGGTTCTCTAGAACTTTGTCCCAGTTGTTTTAGAAGTTGTTACGCCATTTAGCACTCAGCCTTTCATTCCCACCAACCTGCATTGTCCCCTCATACCCTCTGTGCCAACTTAAAGCCAACTCATGTCCCCAGTACGTGCCACCATTGTCCTTTATGACCTCCATGCTTACTTCATAGACATTTACTCATTATCCACCTTGTCCAACCTCAGGAACCGTATAGAAATGAAAAAAGATAAACTTTTCGGAATCTATTATACCTCTCACTCTCTGACACACTTGATAGTAACTAAAATTTCTATGGTCACTACATCAAAGACAGCTAATTCTATATTGACTTCTTTAAAATGTCAATCACACTGTGAACTCAGACCCCAGCTGAGATAATTTTACTTTTTAAAACTCAGCCAACTGTTCATTATGACATAATGGTAGCACTTTTGGAAAATGACAGTAGGGAGATTTTAGACCCTGCATAATGCTTCTTTTATTTCTAACCTATTCCTGTCAATCAAAACAATTCAGTGAATTTTTTTGAAGTTAAAGTCTTGCAGCTAGCTGCATCTTTCCTTATACTGTTTAATGAGCAGAACATTTGAAAAGCTCCTGATCTTGACTTTAATACAGACTTTATTCATCCTTCAGGCTGTTATGTCTGCTGTAAACTTTTGGGACTGTGGATACAGCCTAGGAACCAGCCAAAAAGGGGTCTGTTTGATTTCAGTCCTAAATTGAAGTGACCCTGCTGAGTTTGTGTTTCCTACCTCTGTGATTCTGTGCCCTTGTGCCTTTGCTGACAAAAAATGGATGTGTTGGAAGTGGAGATGGGATGTTTGTTTTTGGTTCCTGCATTTTACATTTAAGCTTCTCCAACACTTTCCATCAATGTGAAAATTTGGCCTGGCTTCTCTTTTGGTTGCATTGTTCAATATTACATTATGTGACATTTTTAAATTGCATTATGAAAAGGTGGAAGCAGACTGCCTGCAGTAATTCAAGAGATTAATGAGAGGAAACAAAGATTCATGGTTGAAACAGTGCAAAAGAAATCTTCTTACACAGGAATTGGGACGGATAGGTTGACATGTTTTGGAGTGTGTTGAATTCACTTCCAGAGTTGGTGATTGTATCTAGTTCAAAGTCAAGATTAATTTAAGATTAAATTGAATAAGTAGATGAATGCAAATAAGATAGAAGGAGATATGCACAAGGCAGGTAAATATGATTAGGACCACATGTATAGAGGATGAAAGCATGTATCGACTTGTTGAATTGAATAGCCTTTCTTCATTTGTAACTTCACAAAGTTACAGAAATAGATAGATGCTCCACTCTAGTGACATCATATGTAGCACAGAGGGTCATGAGTAGCACTCTTATTTTAATGTTAATGGAGAAGGGCTTTTAAATGATTCACTAGCTACATGAAACAACTGCCTCTAGCTAGTTTTCCAAAAGTATTAAGAAAGAGGTGACCAGGAGGCATCTTTAATCATATTTTGAATTTTTGCAGAATTTGGTCAACTATATTTCTCCCTTTAATGGTACTCATGTGGTTCACAAATACTAAAAGGTCTCACTGCTCACAGGGATAACTTTCCTCAAAAACATTGTAAATGAACATTTTCACAAATGACAAGCATAGCAGACTGCATATGTGGAGCGCCAGACAATTGCGCAGTATTCACTTTTCACTGCCGGAAGTAGGTTGTTTTAAAAAGGTTATTTGCTTTAAAACTGTGGATACACAAAGTGTAGACTCACAGCAGGTGAAAAAGTGGACAGTATGTTTTTCATTGATAAAGCTATTTACAAAAAGCAGATATACAAATGGCAGAACTTGACTGCAGTCCAAATATAGCCCTGTCTGGTTAGTATCAAAGTAGGAATACTTAGAGTCATAGTGATGTACAGCATAGAAACAGACCCTTCAGTCCAACTTGTCCATGCTGACCAGATATTCTAAATTAATCTAGTCCCATTTGCCAGCATTTGGCCCATATCCCTCTAAACCCTTCCTATTCATATGCCCATCCAGATGCCTTTTAAGTATTGTAATTGTACCAGCCTCCACCACCTCCTCTGGCAGCTCATTTCATACATCCACCACCCTCTGTGTGAAAAAGTTGACCCTTTGTCCCTTTTAAATCTTTCCCCTCTCACCTTAAATCTATGGCCTCTAGTTTTGGACTCCTGTCCCCTGGGGAAAAGACCTTGACTATTCACCCTATCCATGCCCCTCATGATTTTATAGACTTCTGTAACGTCATCCCTCAGCCTCCGACACTCCAGGGAAAATAGCCCCAAACTATTCAGCTTCTCCATATAGCTCAAACCCTTCAGCCCTGGCAATATCCTTGTTAATCTTCTCTGAGCCCTTTCAAGTTTCACAACATGTATAGCAGGGAGACCAGAATTGAACACAACATTATTCCAAAGTGGCCTAACCAATGTCTTGTGCAGCTGCAACTTGACCTCCTGACTCCTATACTCAACGCAATGACCAATAAAGGCAAGCATACCAAACACCGTCCTCAGTATCCCATCTACCTTTGATTCCGCTTTCAAGGAACTATGAATCTGCACACCAAGATCTCTTTGCTTGGCAAAACTCACCAGGACCTTACCATTAAATGTGTAAGTCCTGCCCTAATTTGCCCTACCAAAATTGAGGACCAAAATTTATCTAAATTAAACTCCATGTGCCACTCCTTGGCTCATTTGCCCATCCGATCAAGGTCCTATTGTACACTGAGGTAACCTTTTTCACTGTCCACTACACCTCCAATTTTGGTGTCATCTGAAAACTTACTAACCATACCTTCTATATTCACATACAAAGGTGGCATAGTGGCTCAGTGGTCAGCACTGCTGCCTCACAGCGCCAGGGACTCGGGTTTGATTCCAGCCATGGGTGAATGTCTGTGTGGAGTTTGCACATTCTCCCCGTGTCTGCATGGGTGTGCTCCAGTTTCCTCCCACAGTCCAAAGATGTGCAGGCTAGGTGGATTGGCCATGCTAAATTGCCCATAGTGTTCAGGGCTGTCTAGATTAGGTGGGTTATGGGGGAATGGGTCTGTGTGGGATGCTCCGAGGGTCGGTGTGGACTTGTAGGTCTGAAGGGCCTGTTCCCACACTGTAGGGGTTCTATGATCATTTACATAAATGACATTAAGCAGTGGGCCTAGCACTGATCTTTGTGGCACACCGCTGGTCACAGGCCTTCAGTCTGAAAAGCAACACTCTAGCACCACCCTCTGTCTCCTACCTTCAAGCCAATTTTGCATCCAAATGGCTAGCTCTCCTGGTATTCCATGTGACCTAACCTTGCTAATCAGTCTACCATGCGGAACCTTGTCAAATGCCTTACAGAAGTCCATACAAACAACATCTACCGCTGTGCCCTCATCAGTCTTCTTTATCACTTCTTCACTGGCAGATACTTGCATGTTTTCTTTCCATAGGTGAAATGTGATTTCAGTAAATTCTTCAGCTAGATTACATTCAACTTGTAGTTATATATTTTTGAGGGCACACTCTTTAATCAGTGTCTGCTGTTCCTGAATGTTTAATGTGGGTAAAGTGACATTTGTATTATGCTAAAATTAGTTATGCTAAAATTATTAGTTCTGAGAAATATTTTACTTTCCATTATTTATATCTATATATATAAGTAAAGTTTATGGAATTTTTAAACTGATATACAAAGAAGTGAAACAAAAGAAATCAGAGAACTGTGGATGCTGGAGATTTGAAACAGAAACAGAAACAGAAAGTGCTTGCGAAACTCACCAGGTCTGGCAGCATCCGTAGGGAGAAAGCAGAGTTAATATTTCGAGTCCAGATAGTCTTTGTCAGATGATGACTCTGGTGAAGAGTCACTGGACTTGAAATGTTAACTGTTTTCTCTCCACAGATGCTGCCAGAGTTGCTGATTTTCACCTTCAACTTCGATTTTTGTTACATCTCGAAGTACTTAGCTTAACTTTCCCACATGGTTGCAAATGCACAACACAATGGCATACAAGTGACACACCAACAGCTTTTATTTGACAACATCGCACTGACAATGATGTACAACCCTGTTGATTCCTCTCATGGTCGAAAGGAAAATGAAAAGACTCTCCCTTGGGTATTATGTTGACAGGACTACAAAGAAATTGTATCATGAAAAACTGAGATAATCATAAAGTGTGACCTTATTACTTTTGTCTCACTTTTACATCAAGATGATTGGCAATAAACTGACTTTAATGAGATATGATAATAAACAATTTGTGATGTAAAATGGTATGAATTTATTAAGTTTAGGCCATTTTATGGTATTGGTTGGCTGGTTCGAGCTCCATCATTGAGTGTGGCAGATCCACGTAGCTAATCCAGCTCACTGTATCTTGCTGTCATCAAATAAAGTACTATTAGCTTTGTCAAATCTCCCATCATCAACATCCTGAATGCTTCAATTAACCAGACATTTACCTGGACCAACCACTTAAATAATGTAGCTTCAAGGGTGGTTCAGAGGCTAGGAATTTTCACATGTGTGACTTACTTTCTCACTTACAAAAGCCTTTGCACCTTCTACAAGATACAAATCAGATGGAAGAATGCAGTTCCAACAACGTTCAAGAAATGACACCATTCAGAATAAAACAGCCAGTTTTATTGGCCCATCCACAAATGTAAGTATTTATTCCTTCTCCTATTGGTACACAGTGGGTATCATGTGTAGCATTTACAGCCACAACTTGCCAGGGTAACTTTGACAGAACCTTCCAAACTCAAAACCTCCAACACCTAGAAGGACAAGGACAGCAAGGGAGAACCCACCATCTGCAAGTTTCCCTTCAAGTCCTGATCTGGAAATATGTCTCCACTCCTTTGTTAAGCTCAGGTCAAAATTCTGGAACAAAGCATTGCCAGTGATGGTCACATACTGTGAAGGAATGGAAAGAAACATTGAGCTATTTTCTTCATTATGAGTATTGATCCCTTGTTAAAATTCTCATGGTGATATATTTCCAAGTCAGGACATTGAGTCACCTCCAAACGATTTACCGTCCTGACTTGGAATTTTATTCTTGCTGCTTCAATGTAACAGAATTGTGGGTCTGCCTGCAGCACATGGGCTGCAGTGGTTCAAAAAGGCAGCTGACCACCATCTTCTTCAGGGCAACTAAGCAGACAATAAATGGTGGCCTAGCCAGTGATGTCTGCATTCCGCGATTGAACAAAAAAAATGCCTTAATATCCCTGAATGAGAAAGTACCACTTTAAAACTGTTCATGTCCAAACAAACTGTACATCACCAGTTGTAACCTGATTGCATTGAAAGCTATAATTTATTTATCTCTTTTAAGGATCCTTCACCTTCGAGTGGATGCACAAACGAGCAACAACGATGGCTTTTACTAGGCATTTATGAGCAACAGCGAAATGAGTTGGGTTTGTCTTCTTTAAATAATGACCTTAAATTGATCAATGAATGTTTTCAACATTATGAGATGAGTTGACAATATTAGTCCCAACAAGTTAGGAAATATGAGGCAAGTCCAGTGAACTTAAGCAGAATCGATTTATATGTGGAATGAATTAATAGATGTGGTCATTAACATCAGGATATTATACACAATCACATAATAGTTATAGGACAGAAGGAGGACATTCAGACCTTTTGCGTCTCTCTCCGCTGCTCTTGCAATTATTTTATTGAGATAATTATCCAAATTCCTTTTGAAAGTCACAATTGAACTTGCCTCTGTCACACTGTCGTGCAGCACAATCTAGATATTAACTACTGACTCTGATAAAAAAAATCATTTTCTTCATGTCACTTTTAGTTCTTAATCACCTTAAATTATTGTGCTTTGGCTCTCAGTGCTTCATTGGGAACAATTTCTCCTTATCTCGTCTGCCAAACCCATCACAATTTTAAACACCTTGATCAAATCTCATTCTCTTCTCCAAGTCCTAGCTTCTCTGATCTATCCATATAACTGAGACCCCCCTTCCCTTAAACAATTCTCATAAAACTTTGCTGCATCCTCTATAAAGCCTTCATATCCTTCCAAAAGTAAAGTGCCCAATTCGAGACAAACCAGTGTGTTATAAAATTTCACCATTACCTGCTTTCTGTCATATCTCATACCTTTATATATAATGCTCAGGCTCTTGTATACTTTACTAATATTTCTCAACCTGGCTTGCCACCTCCAATGTTTTGTGTCCTTATGTTCCCGAGTTCCTTAGCCCCTGTCTCCCTTTTTGGATTACATTGTCCCCCTCATGCCTTCAACAAAAATGTATCATTTTCCATTTCTATGTTTCACCAGTCCACGTATTCTAGCTGATGTTTCGGGTCGAGACCCTTTTTCATTTTTCTGAAGAAGGGTCCTGACCCAAAATGTCAACTTTCCTGCTCCTTTGAAGCTGCCTTGCCTGTTGGTTTCTTTCAGCTCCACACTGTATTGTCTCTGACCCACCATCTGCAGTTCTTGCAATCACCATGTATTCTAGCTGTCTGCCTATCTTCCTCATAATTCGCAATATGTTTGATTCTGTGTCAGAAGCAAACTTTGAATTTGTACTCTGCACATTCGAGTCTATATTTCTAATATAGTTGAAGAAAAGCAGTACCAGCACCTGAGGAACCCTATGTATGTACCTCCACTCCGAAGAAAAAACATTCACTACTATATTTTCTTTAATTTCTTCAAGTGACACAGGCATTGTTGGCTAGTCAGCATTTAATTCACAACCCTAATTGCCCAAAGGCCATTAAGCGTCAATCAGTTTGGTGTGGAGTCTGGAGTCACATATAGGAGAGACCAGCCAAGGATGACATCCTTCCCTAAAGGACATTGGTGAACCAGGTGGGTGTTTACAGCAATCAATGGTGGCTACATGGTTGACGTTAGGTTAACTTTTATTGATTACAAACTTAGCCATCTGCCGTGGGGAATTCAAACTTATGTTCCCAGAACAACAGCCTGGGATTCTGGATTACTAATCAAATGATGCTATTACAGTGCCACCATCTCCTCATGCTGCCCTTGTCCTATTTATTCTATGGGCTTTGACTTTGTTAACAATACTGTTAAATGGAATTTTCTCAAAATTCTTTTGGAAAACTATGTGCATTGTACAAATCACATGGCCCCAATCAACATTCTCTGTTACCAACATTAAAAAATAATCTTTCTCTTAGGCAGACCCTCAGAATTGAGGATGGCTTGCTTCCACTCCAGCTTGAGGAGTTCTGAGATGTCTGATAAGTCCAATTTGTGAACTGCAATCTCCCTCATGTAGGGCAAGTGGTACTTGAAGGATCAGATAGGTGAGCTCTTGGAGATTTGTATACCCCCAATGATGCCTTCATTCACCTGGGCATGTTCCAGATGAAGTTTCTCAAGGTGTTCAGTGTTTTCCCAAATGACTTTCTCCATTTGGATGAGTCACAATCCAGCAACTGCCATCAGTCTGTGCGAATGTTTAACCTCTTTGGCGATGCTTGGAGGACATCCCTAAAGTATTTCTGTTGTTCTTCTGGTAGGCTCCTGTTGTGACCGAGTTCTCTGCCAGTTGTGTCAGGCATGCAAATAGTATGTGCTGCCCAGCAGAGCTGGTTGGATGCAGAGTGACCTTGCAGGAGGGATCACATATTGCTGGCAGGCCCATCAACACATAACCGGTGCTTTTCCTACAATGACATGCTACAGGCTGAGTTCTTTAGGTGGCCCCCAATTGACTTCTGAGCAGGAAAATTGTTCTCAACCCTTTCTGCCGCAGAAGGAGTGAGGTCGGGAAGGTGATGGGCTCTCCACTCTCACACCTTCCCATCTATTAAATATCATTCCTGACTTAGTTGGGGAAATTGGAGGGCTGTGTGGTGATGGGGAAATGGGTATTAAATTACACCCTTCATTTCTGGAAGCTTTCCCACAACCAATGTTAAACTGATTGATGTGTAGCTGCTGAGCCTAAACTTGCACTCCTTTTTAAACAAGAGTAGCATATTGTCAATTCTTCAGTTCCGCTAGCAATATCCCTGTATCATGAAGGATTGGCTCATTATTACCAGGGAATGTGCAATTTCACCCTTTACTTTCTTAAGAATGTACAGATGAAGTTCATCCAGTCCTGGTGATTTATCCACTTGAAGCAGATGCAACCTTTTGGTTATTTTTATCGATATTTAGCTCAGCCAGTGTCTCAGCAACCTTTCACCAAGACTTTGTCAGCAATAATGGACTTAGTAAAGACAAATGTCAAATACTCAATAAGTACCTTAAACTTGCTCTCCTGCTTCCATTCATTCCCTTTATTGCTTCCCAGTTGGCCCCATGCTCCCTTTTAATATTCTTTCACGATGTATATATCTAAAGAAAATGTTTGTATGCCCATTTATGTTAGCTGCCAGGCTCTCCTCATATTGTCTCTTTGCATCACTTTTGTTTCAGTATCCCTTTGCGCTCTGTTCAGCCTTGTTTTCACTTGTATTCTCAACCGGGCATCTGTTGCACTTTTTTTCTGGTTCATCTTAGTTACTATCAGTTTCTTTGCATAAAGAGCTGTCTTTGCCCTCCCTTTTCCCTCTGAGGAATGAACCCTGAATGTATTTTATCAGTTTTTGATTCGAGACCACTCAAAAAAGGAATAGCTTTTTGGCCCAAATAGATAGCTTTTGGAACAATGTTAATGCTTCTGTAATGATTTCACCTAAAATAAATAAAGAATATTTTGAATTTTCATCTGCCTCTTCACAGTATCATTTGACTGTGTCAGATGTCAATTTTGTATTCTTGATTTTAGTCTCTCTATCTGAAGCAAAACGTTTTTACAAACTTTTTTGTTCTCTATAAGTTATGACCTGAAAATGTCAAGAGGTGGAACTGCACATTTATTGTATATAGATTTCCCCACCCCAACTGGTCAGACCAAGATGAGGTTAATGCTTTTTGACCCATGATATTCATAAGGTTGTGATATTATGTGGTATGTCCTTGAGAAGTTAATGTATGCAAACATTCAGTAGTGGTGTTCTGTGTCCATTTCTTCCATTCACTCTGGAAACCAGTTTGGATTGACCTACGTTCAGGAGATTTGTAACTCAAGCGGCTCCTACCCTACACCTCAGGCAATGCAAAAAGCAACTTTATGAAGTAACCAAAGAAGAGGTCAGTGGCAGACAAATGCCTAATACTTCCTTTTGCTTTTGCTGAACTTGTTTGCCTCATCAACATGATTGCTTATACAATTTCTTTTGAGGTGTTTTATCTGATTCCAAAAATATAAATGAGCAACATGGCTTGTGCAAAAGTAAGTTTTTCTCTTGCAAAAGTGACTTTGCATTTCTTAGGGGATAAAAATAAATGAAATAATCCTGAATGATGAAGGCTGTGTCAGATACAATTTGGAAAAATCTTTGTTGAGAAACAGAATTAAGTCTTTTCTAAAGAAGGGTCCAGACCCGAAATGTCAGCTTTCCTGCTCCTCTGATGCTGCTTGGCCTGCTCTGTTCATCCAGCTCTACACCTTGTTATCTTAGGTCTCCTGTTCCACTGCTAGAACACCATGTATTTGGTATGGGCCTCATGTTAAAATGTACTAATTGATCCCATTGAAGATAAAATCAATCTAGATTTAAAGGAAATTCAATACTCATGTTTTTGGCAAAGAATATATCATTGAAAAGTGCTGCTTTTTTTCACTTCTGCCTCTACCTAAATGATTTAGCTCAGTTGATTGCATTATTGCCTGTGTATCAGGAACATTGTTGGTTCAAGTCCCAACTTAGGCTGAATATCCAAATTGACTGGCTGAGTGTAGTTCTGAGGGTGTGCTGCACAATTAGGAGTTGTACCTTTTGGATGTGATGTTAAGCTTAGGTGCCATTTGCCCTTTTGGGTGATGTTAATGTTCCCTTAGCATGATAGAGCTGTTCTGAAAACGTAACGCCTGGTTGCTAGCAGTTTGTGGGATCGTAATGTGCAAAAATTGGGAGCCACACTTCTGACATTACCATGGTGACTACTTTTAAAAAAAACGCTTATCTGGCTAAAAAGTAATTTGGGACAGTCTGAGGCTGTGTGAAGTGTGAGCTTTCCTTGTTTATAATTTTTACAGCCTGTTCAATTATTTCAAAACGTGCACATTTCTTTCTATGACTGAAAATAATGACCTCGGATGACCGTTGAAGGGACAGCTACCTTGATGTTGGCCATGAACTACGAAGATATATAAATCAAACCTTCTCAATATTCACTTTTACTTTAACTGCCATAAAGTTCAAGGCATTTTAATTACATCCAGTCGAGATGACAGTTGTAATACTGAAATCAGCTCTCATCTTTATTTATGGTTCCATAAACATTATCATGTAGCAATCAAACTAATTTGCTTTTCAAAGTGAAGACATGCAATGCAGACCTAAGCACTGGTAAGGGGGGGGTGGTGTGCGGGATGTGGTTGGAGAATACAATGATGCAATATGAGAAGATTTAATCTTTAATAACACACAAGGAAGAATTTTTGTAGAATCTCAACAAGCCAAAGGATTCGGAAACTGTCCTTTACATTTGAAGTGTGTTCCCTGTTGAATTTCGGTGTCACCTCTAAGACAACGACTGCATTCTGCCATGTGTCCCACAGTGTGCAGTATGACCCGCACTGTCACAAAACACCGCATAGTGAGGCTGTACATTAGAGCAACAGCTTCTACATCCATGCCATAAATTAATAATTAGCCTTACACACACTAACGCTTTAACCAGCTGCATTGCGATGAATGTTGAGGCAAGTGAAATGGTTTACTTGTGGCAAAGCTGGACATCTGGCTTGTCAAAATAGTTTAAAAGGAAACTGTTTAAAAATAGAAAATGAACTAAATGCTTCCTTATTTACAAGTGGGAGAATAACTTATTTTGAGATTTGTGCCAGGAGGATAGAAAAAAAAGGCAGAATATATTTACTCTAAAAAGCAGACAGTGTGAGTGGATTAAAAAGCTCTCTAATCAGATAGAAATGGTTTGGCCACTTGATTAGGACTGATTTCCACCATCTGGTGATACTTAGGGCGGAGCTACCCTTACTCATTGAACACTGTAGCTGCTTAATTTGTGCAGTTCCTCGACATTTAAAGCTCTCTGCAAGCAAATTAACTAGAAGGGCTGCTGGGTAATAACGGAGTGTTTCAGGTTTTGTTCGATCAGACAGATGGATGGAGTGAGCCCAGATTGAATTCAGCCTAATTGCATTGTGCTGTTTAAAATTCTATCTGCTCCATGTGTTTTGTTTACAGGTTTCTGGAGCCAAGACCCTTGGAAGTTTGAATGCAAAGTGAGACAAAGCACTCTGTAATTCTTTATGACTAGGTATTCATTACTGTTGTTTGCCCTGGAGGCGAAATTGTTTGAAAGGGCAGAGAAATGTTGTGTATGGAACGTTGCACTTGGAACAGGCATGATATCCACTCCAAAGTGTTGATCTATATAAAATTAGCAGCTTAAAAAAGTGGTGATATGAGCTTAAAACTTGAGCTTGCCAGTATAGTTTTTGAAGAAGGTCACCTTACAAAGTGACAGTATCTGTTTTCTATTCCTTCTCTCAGTCACCAAACTGCCAGGGCTAAGCTTAACGAAAAAGTAAACTAATTTGAGTTCATTTAACCAATTGAAATAAATGCACCTGTTTACCTCAGATTCTGAATGTATCCCCGTGGAAATGTTTTGCACCCGTCCTTGTTTCTAAGGTAGATTGCATACATACCTTAAAGAATAATTGTTTTTGTCATCTGGATCTAGCAAACACATTCTGTTCACTTGTTGCAGGTGCAGAGATTCCCAAGCATCTTCTAATGCAATGTACAAGAAAAGTCACCATTACATTATATTTGGCAACGATCACTGTGGTTAAAGTGAAATTGTTTCATTTAACCACATTTTTAATAAATAAATGATTTGTATTTAAAATCTGATGGCCCCACATTCTGCAAAAATGGGGCATCCAGGCCAATGTTGTGGGATTATGGAATGGGCCACAAATATTGCATCAAATTCTATCAATGCTTTCGAACTGATCCACTAATGGAAATTAGAAACAAATGGTGAAGACAGGGGGAAAAGAATAATCAGTGAAAAATAATAGATTGCTATGCTGCACAGGACGTGTTAAGTTGTAGGACAGAAAAAAAGGACATTACTTATAGGAATTAAATATAATGTTCTGAATGTGAGTATGTATCAGTCATTGAGTGAGCACATGAAAAACTGAGAGACTCACAAAAGCTCACTGAGATTTGCTGTATGTCCTAGTGTAAATTCTGGGACTACAGACTTGTATATGTGGCTAAAGATAGTGAGAGAGTTGAAGGTGCGTTATTTGATGTATTCGTACTTGATATTTTCCCTTGAGATGACAGAAAGTACAGGTGTTGCTAAGGAGATCCAAACAACTAGTTTATTGATTTCTTTTTTTCAAATCTCAAGTCCAGGTGTCTTTTGAGTGGTACAGTGCAAAAAAAAACCCACTAGTTTAAATTTGGGTAGCAATGTGTCAGAAAGCAGGACCGTCTTCCAGAGTCTGTTTTGCTTCACATCTGAAACCTTTGACAGGACAGCCAGCATCCACAACAGAAGTATTAACAGCAATTTTTACATTAAGCAGAGTGTGTTTTGTTTCTTTGGAGGTTTCTGAGAAGTAAACTGATCAATTAACAGCATACAAACAAATAAAACCCGAAACAGAAGCTTGGCATTGCGACTGATCTTTGCTTTCAGTTGCAAAAGGCTGGTAAAGCAACAATTCACTTTTGGTCCTACTATAAACATACGTCTTCTCGTCCGCATTAATCAAAGATTGGGTCACCGTTTCTGACCAAGTGGATATTCAGGGTCAAACAACCATGGTTTTGGGCAGTTATGGTGTAGTATTGGTTGTAAAATAAGATAAATCATGTTTCCTTTTCAATATAATGTGCATTTCTCATTAATTTGTTTTCCCGTGAAATTAGTTTCTTATTTCCGAAGGAAGCAACTTAAAAATAAAACTTATTTGCATTAAGAGCTGAGGGGTTTGGTAGGGACAATGTTCACAGTGGGTGTAGTGGGAAGACGAGTGACATTCTTACGTTGCAACAATTTTAGATAGACAAATTACAGTTGGGAAAATTTCCTGACTCTGTAAAATGAGCAATGATGACATCTGTGGATGCAGGTCTGTTCATATCTTTGCGAAGCCTTTGGGGAAATAAATATCTCTGAACATTCGGTGAAATGAAGCTCACTTAATAAATCAAACTGACACAATAACACTTCTGGCATATGACTCTCTCCCCATCTCCCCCACAACCCCCCCACCCCCACCCCTACTTCCCTTCCCAGCAATACTTACTGTCTTTATTATTGCACCACCAAATGGTCTGTCTCTACAGGCGTCTGAAACAAATCAACTCAGAAACACAGGGAGAATTCATTGAGAGCTACTTCTGTTTTTTGAGGGATGTCAGTTGTAAACAGGTTCAAATGATAACGATTTTGTTTTACACACGTTGGGCAGATTGTTGCAGTTTCTAGGTTAGCGATTTAGTTGCACTGAACCCCAGATCTATCACATAAGGGTACAAGGTAAGGAAGGGATGTCCTGTGGACTCGGTTAACTGGGAACGTGTTTGTTGTTCTGGATGCATTGCCCTTACCTGTGTTAAAACAATGACACAATTAAGTGAATTTCTAGCCCATCAACATCCCTCATAGTCCATATTTATGTTATGTTGGTCCACCAGCATCCTAAGGTTCAAGAAATACAGCATAAAAATACAGTTTTCATTATGATACCTTTTAACTGCTGTCATTAAATTTAAGATTGACGCATTTAGTTCTCTTACTCAAGTCCTTGACCTAATAGAAAACAACAGTATATGTATATGATGCCTGAACCAGTTACTGGGGACCAGAGGCTGCATAAACGGTGCTTAAAGTGTCAAACATCATTCTCATTTGATTCTCTTTATCAACAATGTCCCCACAAAACAGAAGAGGCTCTCAGTAACTTCTCTGTGCTGCTGTGCTAGTTTGATTCAGGCAACTGTAGAGAAATGACCTCTAACTAATGACTTTAAGATACTCCTTGTATTTGTCTGTGAGCAAGGATGGTCTCTGATTTGTGATACCCAACACTCTGACTCAGTAAAATGCACTGTATCATGAGACAAATTCTTGACTTTATTCTCTTAAGATTTATAACCCATAATTTGTAAATGTCTACTGTTCACTACATATTTCTCTAAATCTTTCTGATATCCTTTAGTGCTGTATTTGTAAGTGGCAGCAAGGATACAACTGGGGTTTAACACGTAGAGAGGGTGTTCATTTTCTGTCCTGTCACTTCTGAGATTTAAATTCACCACACAAGGTATCCTCCCAGCAAGGATTGACAATGCAACACAAGCAAAAATCAACTGAACTTTGGTATTTGTACTAAGCCATACTTTGCACCTGCACTCTGTGCAGATTTTACTTACAGCTGTGGCCATGAGAAGCCCACTATAATTACGTTTGTTCAATTAATGTGTTTACAGTTCGCTGTAAGTTCCTAGTAAGTAAGCAAGTTGCTTAAAATGCATGTTTAGTTAGATTTACAGCCCATTTACTCAATCGAGGTCAGGCAAGTTTCTACACATTTGATACAGTCACACATTTATTAAGTTTCAGGAAAGAAATTTGGCTGGTTATCTATTAGTGTTATAAAGGGGAAGGTTGTCAGTGATGACAAATGGGACAATTTTGCATTCCTTTGTACCTGATATCAGCATTGAGTATGTCAAGTATAACAGGGGTTAGATTGAGATTAAGACAACCTCAACTGCACTTTATTAATAGATAATCAATTATTCCCGTATTAATCTAACACATCTGTGGAAAGCATTCCAGCAGAAAAGTTCTTTTTTTATTCTTGTTATAGAAATTGGAAATTTTCAATGTCACTATCTGAATTGTTCTAGTACTCTAATTTCAATCATGTGTGTTCAAGCTGAGCTGCCCATACACATTTTCAAATATTAGTTGACGCAGATAAAGAATAGTTCTGTAAGAGAAATTCCTTTCAAACCCTTGCTAATGTTGAATCCATTAAGTTAACGAGAATAAACTATGTACACATTTTTTTTAAAAGCCTTGGTGGTAAAACACTAATTTCATTTAAAATGAAAATGTTGACTTTTGTTGCCCTGTTGAACCATTTCAGTCATTAATACATACATTAATCAATATTGAAAGATGGGACAAAGTTATCTAAATACATTGTGGTATTGCTGGTAATCTGTAAATGCATTAAAATAGATTTCCTTAAAGGACAAATATGGTCTCATTTGGGAAGCACACTTCTCAGAGCAACATGTTCTATTGTACTGCAGTAATCACACTGCACTGTCAACTGGGAACTTTTAGATGGAGCAACCCCCACGCCAAAGCACTTTACAGTCAACAAAGTACTTAATGCTTTAGGAAACATAGCAGCTGATTTGTACACAGCACATTCCCATAATCAGCAATGCAATGATGACTATATAACCTGTTCTTGTGGAATATTGACTAAGACAATGGATAGAACAGTGTAAGAGCTCTATGCATCTGACTAAAAGGGAAAATAGGACTTCAGTTTAAAGTTTCATCTGAAAGAATAGACACGTAACTTGGGCAACATTTGAGGGTCAACCTAGATTTGTGCACAAACCTCTGGATTGGGGCTTGCATACACAATCTTGGGAAGTTGAGGCAAGAGTGCTACCAACTGAGGCATAGCTGACACAAGTGTAATCATTGACTACTTCAGCATTGGTTTTCACATTGTATAGTTTTATTTTTAAAAAACCTTGTTTCTCAACAGCAGTTGTGCTCAGTGGTCTAATGTTTTCACTGTGCTGTTGATGGGCACAATGTGTTCTCCAATTCTTCCCCCATTTGTTTATTTACAATATCCTGTAGGATGATTAGAGGACCACAGTTTCTTTAAAGGAGCCCTTGCCTTAGGAAAGCGCCATTTGGCAGATTTCAAGGGGAAGAAGAAAATTGTGTATCAATTTTGGCAAAGTAACATCATGTGGAAATAAAACAATATAATGCTTTTGTGTGCAATTTACGCCATGGTACTGTGTTTTTTGTCTAGGTTGTTGATCACAGCAGTGTCCAGAAGATTAATCTTTAATTCCTAGAGACTCCAGGACAATTTTGGCAGGTTATTGTAAATTAAAGGAATGTTGGCAGGGTATTGGCATTTCATCATCCAATGGAGTCAAGGGACCTTTAATGTTCACTTAAATTGCTGGAAGCTAAGTTTAACATTCTGTCCAATGCACACCACCTCTGACAGAATAGAGCAGGAGCATCAGTGTAGTTTATGGATATTTTCCTAATCAGCTTGTTCAGACACCTCTGGAGCAGGTGGGGCTTGAACTTGGGTCACCTGGCTGAGAGATAGGGCACTATCACTGCAGCATGAGGGCATCTCAGTATGATTTGTATTCGAGCCTTGGATAGGAGATTTAGTCTTTTCGCTCAGAGAGAAATGGCTAACAGCTAAGAACAAACTATATTTTCAGTTTTTCAGTGATGTAGAGAGAACAGGGATATAGAACAGTGCCAAGTATAATAGTTTGTAATCATTGACATAATTATTTTTATAGGTAACCCAAGAAATATTGCGACTGCCTATTTTCTCTCCATTTTCTTATATCCTGAAGATATAACATGTTTCTGTGGCATAGTTCCTCTGATACCTCTTATCTCACCTAAGTGGCCTGTTTTAGTTTTTAATTCTTGGCAGTGACTTACAGTTACCAACCCTCCAGGATTGGATTAGGCTCTCGAGGAATCAAAGAATTATCTTCAGGGTAATGTTGTAAGAGACGGGAGTTGGGATGGGGGTAAAAGAGCTGTTTGACTCACAGTCTGGAATCATTCATTTGAAAACGAAGGCTCTAATCATATTTCATTTGATTTGAGAATGTGACTGCTGCTAGGATGGGCACTTTGGACAAACAAAACTGTGGATGGGGTTTTTGCAGACATGATTCAAATATTGTGGACTGTATAGACAAGCATAGAATTACAAAGCGATATTGATAAGCTGGGTGAATGTGCAAAATTGTAGAAAATGGAATTTGTTGTAATGTTGTAATGGCAAAAACAAGGTCATCTACTTTGAACCTAAAAAGGGTAAGTAAGATTATTTTATAAGTTGTGAAAAGTCAGATACAATGGCGGACTTGGTGTACATCATTAAAATGTGATTTATGGGCATGAAAACTGATCAAAAAGGCTAATGACATTTTGGCCTTTACACGTAGAAGACTAGAATACAAGAAGATTGAAGCGGTACAAAACTCTGTTTAAATCAGAACTGACGTCATGGGAACAATTTTGGGCACCACACTTTATAAAATTTACATGGGACTTGAAGTGAGTGCAGCATAGATTTTCCAGTATGATATCTGAACACCAGGTCATACACTACAAGATGACAAATCAGGGTTGTACTTTCTGGAATTTAGAAGATTCGGGAATCATTTGGCCAAAAGTTTCAAGAGAATTCATAGGGTTGACAGACCTTTTCTACGAGTTTCAGAAATTAGAGCCTGATCTAGGACTGAAGTTAGTAAATATTTCTGCATGAGAAGAGTGGTAGAAATTCGGATCTCACTTCCGCAAAGAACGGTTAGTGCTAGTTCAGTTGTTGATTTTTAACTCTGAGCTTATGTCGAACCAATTCATGCAGTTAGCACACTGTTGCTGTGAATCTGCAGAATTTGCTGGTTAATTTACATTTTCAATCATTTGCCTCACACATGCAATATCTTGCCCTCCACCTCCCCATTATTTTAAGAACTTGCTAAGTTGCTTATTAAACTGTTGAAACTGGTAATTAATAACCTTTAACAACATGGCAATTGTTCTTGACAGCCATTAAACCTTGTTGCTTCATAAAGTGAAGAATTTAAATTGTAGATACTAATTCCTTAATTAAAAATACTCAATTCCTTTACTTTTCATTTCAAATTTCAGTTGGCAAAATAACATTATCATTGGATTTTGAAACCTAAACTGACTTAGTACCAAGAACAGATCAGTCCAGGAACCGAACACAACATGTTAAGAATTTCATTTTGAAAACTTTCCACCTGCTTCTCTTTCCCGTTTAAGGTGCTCCTTAAAATCTACCTCTTTGACCAATCTTTTGGTCACTTGTTCTAACACCTCCTTATCTTGGTATCAGATATTTGATAATATTTCTATCCAGCACCTTGGTATGTTTTACAGCAGTGGATGTGTTATATAAGTGCACGTTCTTATTCAGTTGTTATTCCCCAGAGCTACACGTTTGTAAACATGGATATTACTTAATGCAGACTCAACTGTGAGCCTAAGGCGCTCAGGTTATTTACTCCAGTGACCAGGCCTTGTGCACCATGTGAGAAAGCTGGAAATAGATCCTAAATTTGTAATAGCGTTTTGATTTCTTTCAGTGGCATGGCTTGATATACTTTCAGCCTCTTTGGATTTAGAGCTCAGAAACGTATGTTTGTCGACATTTTGAAAATAAGCCTGTGAACTCCCATTTCTTTGAGGCAGAGTTCGAGTTTTATTATTTAAAAAAAAAATTAATCATTCTATATTCACAAATAAGCTTCATTAACAGGGTCCTGTGAAATTGCAGTTAATTGTTTCAGTTTTAGAAGATGTCATTTTATGTGCCATCCCCTTTAATTTTGCCAGTGACGCCTTATTGATCGGAAGTGTATCAAGTTTGAGCGGTACAAATTAGGCCAGAATTGAACTCCTCCAAAGGTACCACTTTAGCACAGTTCATATTAGTATGTCCATGTCATAGACCAACTAAATCAAAAGTATGTTTACTAATGTTAGGTCCAAGCCACAAACCGTGATTCATGCTTATGCTGACATCAGTCATTGACCATGCTCATGCAGAGATGCTGGAAAGTATTAGAAATTTAGTGCTTGTTCTATATTAATTTTGTTTTTTATATAGTCTCTTGTCCAATGAACTATAATATCTCTCTCACTGTGCTGAGTATTCTTCTAATATACTTTGACCACTGCAGACATATTGGCACGGTGGCTCAGTGGTTAGCACTGCTGCTTCACTGCACCAGGGACCCAGATTTGATTCCAGCCTTGGGTGACTGTCTGTGTGGAGTTTGCACGTTCTCCCTGAATCTGTATGGGTTTCCTCTGGGTGCTCTGGTTTCCTCCCACATTGCGAAGATGTGCATATTAGTTGGATTAGCCATGGAAAATGCAGGGATGGGTTTGGGTGGAATGCTCTTTGGAGAGTCAGTGTGGATTTGAACGGCTGAATGGGATTCTATATTACCACAACACAAGACAGAAAGGATAGCAAGCTTAAGAGGATATCCTTATATATCCTCTATTTTTTGTCTCTGACCTCATGAGCTTCTTTTTTCAGTAATCCAGCTAACTATTTGGCAACCCACACAGTTTTTATATGTCCAGAAATTTTCTCTGGTGTCCAAGTGTCAAAATAATTTGTTTATAATTTCTGTTGTTCATTTTTTATATAATTTTTTTAAAGAAGGATGAAAACTCAGAGTAAAGAATGACTTGAATGTTTATTCATGAGAATCTTGTTGATGATAATTTTCCATTCAAATTTCACTTCTGTGGTTTACGATGACAACCTTTGGTTAGAAACTTCTAAATTAGTTACAGTATCCCTGACATTGGCAGGGATAAAGTCAACCAGGGCTTCTACGACTGGTCACAAGCCAGTGACCTATGATGAAAGGGCATGTATGGACATTGAATGAGGATAGGTTGGGATATGACTGTCTGGTTTCCCATTCTTCATCCTGCCTACCCACTAATGATTGAATAGACTCTTAATGAACACCTGCAGGCATAAGGTTGAGGGCAAAACGCATTGACTATGTGAAAACATAAGCCAGTGTCAACTCTTGAAAGAACTGTTCAATAAAACTGCACTTGGAGAGGCAATGACACAATGGTAATGTCATGGGATTTGTAGACAAGAGGCTGACGCTATTACTCTCTGCACATGTTGGTGGGATCTAAATTAATAGAAATATGGAACTGAATGCTAGTCTCAGCAATGGTGATCGTGGGCATAATCTTTCTTTGCCAGTGTGGGTCCTGGCTATTAGTTGCAAAACTGATGAGAGACCTGTGCTACATCTTCTGAAGAAGGCCCATTGTGTTTTCTGCCAATTAGGCAGTTGTGAGGCCACAAGTGGGCCTTTGTCTGGAATTAGGCCCAGGAGTGGAAATGACCCCGATGGGATCTGTCAGCCAGAGACTAGCAGTTCCTGGGCACGGCATATAGAAGTCCACGGCTGCTGGCAGGAAACAACCCCAAAGTCCACAGTTTAAGGATGGTAGTGGCTTACAGATGTGGGGGCAGTGGGTGGGGGAAAAGGAGAACAGGTGGGATTAAAAGCAGGCCTGTCAACATCCACTTCCTGCCCTGAGTGCCTTTGCTCATGACTTCTCTCCAGCATCCCCCAGTGACCAGGAGCCTGCACTCTTTTTGACCCTGGGCTGCTTGTTGGCAGACCCACTTGCGGTTGAGTTAAGCCCAACAATGGATGGTTGGAGGTCCATTAGTGGTCCTTAATTTCCCACTTAAATGTTTTAATTAATGATAGAGCAAGAACGTTGGCCACAGATCTTCCCGGCTAGAACTTAATTCTAGAAGACACAGGAAGTGACATGGATTGGATATGCTACCTTCCCAACAAATTGAATGACCTTCCCATCTCATGCCTGAACCAGGAGGGCCAGGTTGAAGTCCCTGGTCCAAAGGTGTTTTAGTAATATCGCAGAACAGGTTAATGAGAATATATCTAACTCCTCTGGGGATGAATGTTTCCAGTTAATGCAACTATCATTGATATCCACCTTATTCACTAATGTAACCAATCTGGTTCACCAATGTCCTTTATGGAAGACATGTGGTTGACTCTTAAATGAAATGACCTAATAAGCAGGTAGGATTGTTTGCAAAGACTTTGCCTGTGACCCCCGTTAAAGAATAGATTTTTTAAAAAACTCCCTGACTCTTTCACAAAGCGATTTCTTCTCATTCAAGTACTTATTCAATTGCCTTCTACAAGTTATTATTGAATTATCTTCCAACACACTCTCAGGCGGTGGATTTCAGATGCAACCTATTGAACACCAATTTATTTGTCTTGTTGATTCTGATTCATTTTCAATTCTCTAAAGCTTTGAGTTATGTGGGAAGAGCAGATGGGAGAGGAAAAGGAAATATATAGTGACCAACAATATAGGCCACTCTGCAAACCCCACAGTGAGCAGTGAAGGCATAGTAGCAACCTTTCATTATGCATAGCCACATACTTCCAGTTTGATTTTAACTGGAATTTGCTGTAATGAGATAGCCATATCAGCAATGGGACCTGCAACCTGTCTGAACAAGATAAGAAATGGTGTCTCTCTCTTATTATCAATTTATCTCATTACTAATGATATTGCTAATCATCATGACAGAACCCGAATTAAGAAGTGTAACTTAGAATAATTGAATTCAGTGCCAACTCCTGTACATAATATAGGAGCAAATAAATTAGAAATTGAGAAAGAGATAAATAAAAGAGTAACTCTCCAACAATAATTAAAATTTGAAGGAATGATTTTCACAAGTATAAATGTTAATTTTTAGTTTCAGCGAGGCGTTTTGGCAGTAATTAAGACTTATTGTGGTGTCAGCTGGGTATTTATGAATAAACTAACTTTTTCTGACAGTTTTTTGGGTGTATATCACATACATCCAGCAATCTTACTGTATTTAATGTGTTTCCATATTGTGGTACTTGCTGAGATACTAACACACTTGGGGAGCAGGGAAACTCAAGCAGCAGCTTCCTAATTTCAGCGTATAACTGTATAAGCACAGTGATTGTATGTTGCTGTCCTATCTTCACATTAATAACGGTCAGCATTGCTCACCCCATTGTTAGTTTTAGCCACAAAATCCAGGTCAATATAAATAAACCTAGCAGAGTGTGGACCTCCCTGGCAGTCTAGTGATTGGGAAATGACAAACAAAGTTATAGAAGACAAAGGGAAATGTGGAACAAACTGACAGACCAAATTGCCTGTGCTGCATTTAGTAATTAGCTTTTAACAAGACACATGCCATCCTTGTTGCAGTTAATGAAGCACAGGCATAGCACTGAATGAAAGGTGCAGCTGGCATGATCAAACCTATTTGTTTTTGTGAGGTCCAGAGAAATTCCCATCTCAAAGCCTTGTACATCGTGCCCCTTATCTTTATTTGCTCAGTTGTTTGTAATATTGCATACTGAAAGAATTTCAATAGCTTGTACCATGAAATCATTTGTTATCCTTCATCAGCCTTCCTTGCCTGCTGAATTGTGAGTAACCCGTGCTTTAAGCCTTTGCGTACAGCAGTCCATAAATGCTCACGGATACATCTAAGTGTCAAATAAGTATATTGTTTATGTTTTTCTGCAAACATATAAAGAAGTGTCAAACTTTATAGCATCATCAATTCATATGAAGACTTTGTTTAGGATCTTAAATCCTCCTCTTCTAACATTCTCAGTGTCACAGACTCTGAGAAACCCATTTATTTTTGTTTCTGAGTCTGTTACTGGTTAAATAGGAGCTCAATAAAGAAAAAGCCAAAGAATTTGATTGCATTGTTTACGTCTGCACAATTGTCTAATTCAGTTGCAGTTTGTCGTCAGGAAGTACAATTCACATTTTTCCCAGGCTTCTACTATAAGCAGGATCTTAAGTTTCCAAATCTGTGTGGGGATGAAGTTCAGAACCAAGAATGAGAACTGGTCATGATTGCACTGTTGTTTTATCTTTCACAACTAGAGTAATCAGGTCACCCTTTCAAAAACTGTACCTGCTGAACCAATGACAAAATGAAAATAAGAATCAATGAGTGCCAGAGAATTTTTTTAACCCAGTTCCCCATCTGTGAGCACTTGTGATTTGGAAGTAAAGTTGAGGCTACCTCCTTTTGTTTATATTGCTATAAAATGCTTTTCAAAACAGGGATTCTAATGTTGATTGAAAACACTGTAAAAAGAAAATATACATTTCCACATATTTCCTGAATGGTTATGAGTGCACAAAGTTAACCAGCTGGTCGATCAAGTCATGATGGTTGCAGCATCATGATTAAAGTTGTTTTCCTCCAAAAACCTGTTTCCTGCTGTTGCTGTCTACTCTGCCTTACAGCCGTGTCGTCTCCTGTCAGGGAGCAATCAAAAAAGCTCTGGACTGATGAGGCATAAATACATTAAATTATTATTCTAATTTGTATAATGTTTACTTATTTACATTATTGAACAACACTGACACAATTTGCTGCTTCTTTCCACATACGTATGTTCTTGGTCTTGCCAATGGGTGGCATTAGTCTGAGGCTGCATTCTCTGCTAATGCAGGGGGTCCACTCACCACCAGGGCAATCACGGTCCCTGTGATGTCACTGCCAGAGATACCACAGGTGTCCTCCTGCATCAAAGAATTGGACCATCCATTACAACCAGCAGTTCAAAGCCATTTTAACAATTGTAGAAGTGATTAAATGAATTGCTTTACAAATGTTTCTCCCACTTGCAGAGTCTTGAATGTGATCTTGCTCTGCCAGTCCAATATCATGGGTCAGGATTGTAAATTACACAGAGCCAAATACTGGGATTGGGTAGCAAGCTAGGTAGTTAGTGGGTGGTGGGGTGAAGGGCGAATGGAGCAGAGGAACAATGAGGTGGCAGGTTGAGTGGGGCAGTGGGGT